>NW_020639929.1:3965166-3982009 GCF_003573695.1 Papaver somniferum
AAATTGAGACCAGACCATTTGACCAAAAGGAATAAATTCAATAAAGTCGACCACTGGTACCCTTGTATATGCCAGTTGTGTTGACCTAGAGTTAGGTTATCGACCACTGGTACCCTTGTATATGCCAGTGTGTTGATATTAGTCAGACTAGTATCTCAATCCATTAGGATAGGTTCATTTTGGCGGAGGCCTTCAGACAGATATGGGAAACGCCGTTCACTTAGTAAACATCAAAACCATCTATTTTTTTCAATATCCATCTCTTAATCTTTCCATGTGATTAGTTTGACTCCGAATATGATGTCCATAGTGCAACTATCTGAGTAGATCTCTGTCACTTTATATGAATTTTAGTATGCTTGAGTGCAAACTCGTGTACAGCAATTGGAATTTCGCATCAGGGTACTTCTTCCTGTAGTCAATAAGTATGCCAACCAAGGAGATTCTTTAGTGCCTTCCAAGGTTCTGCGTAGATAGCTAAGCTCTGGAGTATCAAGGTTTTGTGGGTACACCTCTGGTAAACCCCCCGGAGACAACACTCCGCCACTAGGGCCACCTAGTGGTTTAACGGCTTACTGCACGTGCTAAGTGTAGTCATTTTATTTTAGATTAGATTTGCTCGAGGACTAGCAAATAATAAGTTTGGGGGTATTTGATAGACGCATTTATGTGTCTAATTTGTCCCAATTGTTTATATTGTTAGTGCTCGATTTTGTACTTATTTTGTTATTTTATGTCTTTGTAGGTGTTTTTGGAGAAATAAGCTTTTGCGGCGAAATTGGCTAAAAAGTGGTTTTTGCGCTCGTGGGAGAAAATTACTATACGGACTCTCACTTTGGATAAGGGGTAACCTAATTACTAAGGGGCACCCCATTTCAGGGCATGTACTAAAGGGACACCGGAACTGGATAGGGGGAGGTCATCTTCAAAGTTTCAAAACTGGATTTTGGCGGAAAAAAAGGCAGCAGCGTCAACAGTTTTGGATCAAGGATTTGAGCGACCTAGGAGGCGATTCAATGGGCAAATTTGGTACCCACGGACTCTACAAGACATAAGGGACCTGTTATAAGCGATTAGACCCATCTAATTGGGCTGGATAAGTCAGAAAATCCACACAAAGTCAAGACAGTGCACACGGTTTCTGTTTAGGGTTTGAGATTAGTTTGAGAGATTTATGGGATATCTTGCGTGGGATATACATCAAAACAGTTGGGTAAAAGTCCTAGAATATATTTGAGACGAGAGAATAACTAGAAACAGCCTGTAACGCAACAAGAAGAAGATTATTCTTCAAACAACCCGTAAAGAATAATGGAGATTTCCAAGGGGTTTGATCGAGTTTCAAGGGGATTTAAAGCCTATAAATAGTTGGTTTTATGTAAGAGAAGGGTGATCAAGAGTGAGGGGTCGATTGGGAGTCCAGCAGAGAGGCGCAGGAGGAGTTGCAGGAATTGTACCTGCTGCTGCTGCTGCCGCCATTATGAAAGCTCGAAGAACACGAAGAACACACCTGCAAAGACAGTCGTTTATCAACAGTGACAACGACTAGCATTCGAGGGTCTTAAAACAACAGCTTCAACAACAGCACTGAGGTATCGTTATTACAGCAGTGGTATTTTATCGTTCTTCTCTGGACGCTTAAAGAGGGTCGTAGTTTCACTGTATTATATTTTTCACTCTTTTAATCATATTTTGAGCATCAAGTATGTATTTTGAGAACATGATTATTATGAGTAGCTAAACCCCAACATTGGGATGATGGAGGAAGCCGTTCTTTACGCATATGATAATTATATTAATTCTTTTTTGACTACTTGCACTTTTTATTGATCGATTTATGATTTTTCTTAATTGATTGTGATATCGTATGATGATGTATGCTTGGTAGTAGTGCTTTTGATGCGTCATGCTAGTGATATACAATAAATATTCTAAAAATCTACCTTGGAAAGAATGAGAGTCCTTATGATTTGAGCTATAATTGTTTCGAATAAATATATGAATTGTGTGAATGATTAATGGTGGAATCCTGAGTCCTAGTGTCTCTTGATCCTGTGACAAAAATTTTGTATATATTTTTATTTTCTAAAAAAATTATCCTTCACAAGTCCGAGAGTTTGAACCTCATTACTACAATCACACGAAAAATATTTAATCATCATGTTATAAAGAGTACTGACGCTAATATTCCACTAATCACCAATCTTTAAGCGGTTCAAAGTGGAATATTAGCGTCAATACTCTTTATAACATGATATATCTTTTTCGATTGAGTTTACTACTTTTAATTTTATATTAAGTTCAAAATCAAAATCTACACAAGTCAAGAACGAACTTTATTTACCACTATCAAAAATTCGATCATTTCGTGGTGAGTGAAAATCGGTGAATAACAAGAGACAAGGTGATCTTGTCGGGTAATTATTGGGATGTAACCAAGGTCTTGATAGGATTCCCATGAAGGTGTTTGACGTTGTACTCGTTTCTTTGTAGTGGATTTGAGTTGGTGTGAATCAAAGTGAACGTTGAAAATATATATATACAGTAGAACCTCTAGATATTGATACTCCATATATTAATAACCTCTACATATTAATAAAAAATTATGGTCCCAACTTGGGAAAGTTCTAATAGTAATAACCTTTGCAGTCCCACCTTAAGGAATTACCTCCATATATCAATAATCAACAATATATTGAAAAAATATAAACCTTGTTATACGAATTTTATCATTCATATAAGTTATTTTCCTAAAATTGTATAATATTTTGATGTTTTGGAAAGAAAATAAATTGATGATTTATCTTTTATTGTACGTTACAGTATAATTTATAGTTGTCGAAAATATCAAAAATTCTCTAGTAGCCTGAAAAGTTCCTAGATATGTACATGTATTTGTGTATGGAACATAAAAATGTTTGTACATCATCTAGTACAACTATACTTATATTGACCACATACCGAACTTAGAATTTTATATTGTTTATGTGTACCTCTCTATATTAATAAGCTTCGTATATTAGCAATTTTGTGAATACCCAAGAGTATTAATATAGAGAGTATCTATTGTATTGTATATATTGTTGAACCATTATATATCTTGTGTGAGTTTGAGTTATTTTTCTTATTTATTATTGTTACATGTTCTTGGTTTAATTATTATTTATTATAATATTCCAAGATCCTAGTATTTATGTGTTTATCAGAATCTCTAATGTTATTGTGATTATTGTGACGCGCCAATTCCTTTGGCGACGAGATTAAATTATTGACATTGTTGTGTAGCATAGCATTACAAGGATGTATTGAAATCATAAGAGTTTTCAGTTGAATTACTAAACATTTTGTTGAAAGACACATTTGACATTGGACGTTATCAAACTCAATCTCATAAGAATTTGGTTACTTGGAAAAGAAAATATATATGTGCAACAACAACAACATTCCGAAAGTGAAATAATTCTATAAAGTTAAATATTTTTCCTTTAATATGTTAGCTTTGTGATTTTTCTAAATAAATTCACCTTTTTTTGTTGCAATTGTTAACTAGCCGAAACTAAGTTATGTGTACATATGTTCAAAACTTCTGTCACCTCTTACAGAGAGTTATAAACTTTTTTCAATATTAATGTACCTAGTTTTAGGTACTTCTAGCTACTCTGCCAGCTAGAAGGCATAATACAATTGATCTTTTTCTCTTTTATAAATTATGACCATTCTATCAGAGAAGCACTCACATAGTTCTGGGTTCAATGTCTCTAATGGGTTCACTAGTAACGTAGCAAAATTCAGTTCAAATCTTCTCTTAATTTTTTCCTCAGCAACAACAAAAGTGTGTCATGAAACTGACAAAGCAGCTCTACTTGATTTCAAGAAGAGTATCTTTGATGAAGGTTCAGAGGAACTGTTAAAATATTGGAATAAAGACACCAATCGTTATACCCAATGGGATGGTGTCCTTTGTAATCATTCCAACGGTGGAACTGTTAATAAACTCGTCGTGATACGAATACGATCGGAATAATTTCTCTATCATTAGGTAATCTCAAGTTTTCTAAACCTTTATTGTCTCATCAAGATAAAAGGGTCAATTCCTTCAGATATTGGAAAATTATCACATTTTTCTTCTATCTTTCTCACTGGAAATGATTTCCATTCTCCACTTACGTCATCGTTTCAACATCTTTCAGAAACTCAAAAATCCACACCTTGAACATAATCTTTTATAGGAAGGATTGCGATATATATATATGATCTACAAAAAAAAAGTATAAATAACTTTGTATATGCACAACGAAACACATTTGGTCTTTCTGAATAATTCTTTTCCTTTAAAATTAAAGAGAATAAAATGGGATCACTAGTGTCTCTTAAGATGAACATAATATAAATTTTGAAAAAGCGGGGGTCTAACAACACCACCCAATATTTCGCTTAACAATCTGTATGGACAAACTCGAATATACTTTTAAGAGAATTAACAAGACTCAATCAATTAAAAGTATATCAAAGAGTTTATATCTCTATTCTTGATTTGATTTACTCAAGCAAGAACTGCAAGTTCTAATCAAATACAAGGAATAACTTGGATGGTACCAAAGACCAATATCCAAGGATCAATCAACAACCTAAGGTCAGATTTCCAATTGATTGATTCAAACACACAACCTGTATTATTTCGATTATATAAAAAAATATAATGCGGAAAAAGAAATAACACATGTTAGAGCATTGCTCGGTCGAACTCGCATGCGTTGCTATCTCAAGCATGTTTGTCAATGTTAGTGATCAAAACTATAAGTCTTGATTTATAGTATATTATAGCTAAGTCTCGGACTAGGATAGAAAGTGTAGTTGAGCTCAAGAAATTCATGGCGATTCATCATACAAGTAGAAAAACTACTCAAGGAATAACTTTGTAAGGACCCTCAAGCTCGTCAACGCTATTAGACTAGTCAAGAAATTATTATCTGATAACAATTCGATTAGTTTAACACGAACGTTAATTAATAGATTAACCTAACAACGATTTAGATACGAAAATAGGATCGTTAGATAGATCTCGAAAAGTTATGCTAAATGGGCTGCTCGAATGTGTCATTCGGATACCAGAGGGAGAAGATATCATCAGCTTTGTTTGAAGGGCAAATTAGTCATTTTACAGCTTAGCCGACCTGGGATACCCTTATCTAGCTGAGTGTGTGGTTTAGCAAATCTCTTTAGTCTTATCCTAGTCGAGTTGATAAACTCGATTTCCTTTCTTTTCTTATTCGATCTTCATCTTATTTCTTCTCTTTCTTCTTCTTCTGTTTCTTTCTTTCTCTATTCTTCTCTGTGGAGAATTTGAGAGTCATGCATAGCGATTTGTTGAGCACGGTCAGTTGATGAAGATGTATCAATCAGGATGGTGGCGATGTTATTGTGAAATAAGAAAGAGAACAATTTGGGATCGGAGAATTAACAGAGGAAATCCAGTTAGGGTTTGTAAACGGTGTATTTGGATTCGTTGGAATGGATAGGCTAATTAGGTTGTTGATAAATGAAGGATAGAGGGTTGTTGTTTAATTGAAGATGTATAACTGTTTTGAGGAAGAATCAGTGAAGTTAGGGTTAGGGGAAATTCAGAATAAGAGTTTGAAGATGAAATTGAGAGTTTAAGGAGAAGATTTGAGATGGGTATGATTAATATGGAAGTTAGGGTTAGGTCTTGAATTCGAATTAGAAAAATAGAGGATTGGGAATTTGTCAGGGTTTTTCATAGAACCACTGGTGGTGTTGAAGATTATTGAATTTGTTGATGAGCTGTGATGAGTTGCTGCATTGAATCGAGGTGAAGAAGAGATTGAACACAATTGCCTGAGTATTATTGTATCGAGGTAAGATTTCTTATTAGAAAATTTATTGTAGTTATTCATTTTAGTTTTGAGTTCTTTTTGTAGTGGGTGACGTAAAAATTGAGGAAGGGGTTTTCCGTGGATGTGGAATTATAAATCATTGGTGGCGATGCTGTTAAACCAGGGGTAGAATGAGACTTATCATATTGAGAATGAATGGATATGTAGTACTTAGAGTTTTGTAGTGGTGATGGTTCTTGTGTTGTGTCTGGGATGTGGTGGAAATGGAATTCAGGACATGAATAAGTTTGTGATTGTGAAGTCAATGTAATGAACATGACAAGGGAGTTGGTGTTAGAGTATTGAGTTACAGATGGAAAGAGTGGTTGAGTTGAGATAAGTCTAGAGGGAGATAAATATGAATTAGGTGAGGGTTGAACAGCTGTAGGGGATTATGATTTGTGTCTAAGGCATAAGATGTATTATCTAAAGAAGGTGGTGTTATTGGTGCAGATGAAGTGAAATGAGTTGTATCTGGAATTGTAGTTGTTTATAGGTGAAAGAACTGTATGAGGTATATGAATTGTAGATGATGGTTGGAGTACTCAGTGATGCAATGAGGGTTGCAGTTGAAGTTATAGATCAAGCAAAGACTCGACTGGTTTAGTGGTGACTAAATTGTGTGTTTTCAACTGAGTTGTATATTGGTGGTACAGGGAGTGAGAAGATTGTTGTAGCTGTTTGCAAGAGTCAATCTGACTTTGGTATAATGGAGATGGTGATGTGTTACTTCAGGTTGAATGGGTGCAATGATGATTGTAGAGACTAGATAATAGCTCCAAAGGAGGCTTGCTACTGCAATTGCGGGTAAGCTTAGTTTGTATTGTAATTTGAAGTTAGATAAATTGAATGTGCAATGTGTAAAGTTGATGCTCTGTGTTTAATATGGTTTAATTGAAATAAGAAAATAGAAGTTGGTTATTAGGAAGTCTTAGTTTAATCCACTGGATTCTCCCCATTCACACTGGCTTTTGGAACAGAGGCAGTCATACCCACTGAGGTACACCTGAAGACTACCAAGACCCGTGCTGTCGAATCTGGAAACAATGAGAGCACATTGGCTTTAGATAAAGAGCTGCTGGAAAAACAAAGAGAAATATCCTTGCAGCAATTAGTTTGATATCAGCAGGCAATCAAGCTGAGTTACGACCGAAAGGTCAAAGAACGAGCTTTTAAGCCAGGGGAGTATGTCTTGAAGAAAACTCGAGCAGCCACAATTCAGCCAAACTGCGGAAAACTCGGAGCAAATTGGGAAGGTCCATACATATATAGTAAACATACCCGCATCTCAGGGCTCCTACTACCTAAGGAACCTCGATGGTACTCAAGATTCAAAACCATGGAAGCCATGGAATTCGTTCCACTTGAAGAAATTTTATCATTAGCTAGATTCACATAAGAGTAGTCTCGTTCAAATCCTGTTGTGCTGCACTCTTTTTCCTTTCTGATGGTTTTATCCCACTGGGTTTTCCACGCAAATGTTTTAACGAGGCAGCTGTTGTTGGGCAGTAGGTACTTATATTGTCATTCTTATTCAGATATTTAATTCAATATTATTTTGGTACTCCACATTCTATCATAATTGTTCACTGCTGCGGATGGTTTGAATCCGCAGTCAGTCCTAAATGACAAAGCAGTACAATTCGTGTATACTGTCAGCAACATCTCCAACACCTCGCAGATAGAGTGAATGCACAACTCGAGCATTTTTACCCTATTCTTAGCATGTCCCCATCATATGGACATCAAAAAATGTAGCGAACATTTTCCCTATCCAGACATGGGGAAATGTATACATTTCAAATCTGCACGCATCTTGAATAGTGGGATTTGTCCCCTTGCGCGAATTCAAGATAACAGAAAAACTCATTCTTATTCCATGCGCGAGCAAAATACAGCAAGGAAGTGCACCCTTGCGTAAATATTGAGCAGCATGACACAAACTACAAAGTAGGAGCAAGTTACATATCACCTCAGTCACTTGGGGAAGAGATGTGCAACACCTCAGCACAAACATACTATTAGTTGGGGGAGAGCTGCATAACACTCTAACAACACGCTCGGGGGCGAGTTATGCAGCACTCCAAAATGCAAAGTTCAGTAGCAAACAGATTTAGGGAACCCGAACTTCTTAACCCATAACAATTTATGGATTAAGAGGGGGCGATGTTTGTACCCTAATATTTCACACACAAAATGGGATCTCTTGGGCCTAATATGCTTCTCATATTAGCCAAGTATAGGAAAGTTGGGCCTTAGAAACACTCTATGTACAAGCCCATGTGCAACAACCCAAATAAGTGCTTAAAAAAGTCCACGTCAGCAATGATGGTCGCCACGCCAGCAAGTGCCATGTTAGCAATGTTGTCTCCACATCGGCACGCCACATCAGCAGTACCAGCTGCACCGTCATCAAAACGACCCAATCAGTAGGTAATGTGGCAGAATATTCTGTCAAGGTGGAAGCATATTCTGTTAGGGTTATAATGACGTCAGCATATTCCTGACGCCCTCAACATTTTCTGTTTCCGTCTTAACTAGTAATGGATATTTGAAACATGAAAAATTGAGATGTTTGTTAACTAGTAATGGGATCTTTAGTATAAAATTACTTTATGACAAATTGCATAACCCAATTGCTTTGTCTTCGTTAAATTTTATAGCTTTTTTTTGGACGTCTTTTTGGAAGATGGATTTTTCTCCAATACTCAAAATATTTTTTTGGAAATGCATCCACTATTAGAGCAACGCTCGGTTAAACCTATAAGTTTTGCTATCTCAAACTTGTTGTCAATGTTAGATGATCAAAACTATTTCTTGATTTCTAATCTACTAAGTCAAGTCTCGAACTAGGTTAGAATTTGGTAGTTGAGTATCAAACATCACCCTCGAAGACTGAAGATCGACGAAGAAATTTGGAGAACTTCTTTTATCAGGTATGTGAAGACTGAACCATTTTATTTTACTCACGATCTAGCATTCTATTTTTTGATACTATGTCGTATGACTTCTAGTAGATTTAAAAACAACAAGTTTCGAGTCAAGCTTGTCTTGTTAAAAGTCTTGAAATATGATTCAAGCATAGATGTCCAAATGTCCTTAACAATATTAGTTTGAAACATTTTATTGTTCGAGAATTAATTTGTGAAACAATTGAATATCGTCCATATAAGTGATTTTATCATTTGGGAATGTTTTAAGCATCATAAGAGAGAAATCCAAGAACTTATGATATTTCTGCTCAGGGTAGGTTGGAAAACAAGTTTGCAAACCATAGATATCTGATTTCATAAATAACGGAAAGTCAGCAAACCAGTTCGCAAACCGCAAGTTTAGTTGGAAACAACTCACAAACACGGTTCATGAACCGTGGTGAACTGAAGTTCTGGTGTTGGAATTAAAGGCTTAAGGTTGGCAAACCCAGCTGGCGAATTGTGTCCATCTGAGTTCATAAACCGAGTACGGTTGGCAAACCCAGTTGCGAACAGTATACATCTGATTTTTCGAGCCGGGTAGGGTTGGAAAACTCCGTTCACAAACCATATCTCCCTGACTCGTGAATTTTAGCCTTACGGTTCACGAGCCGTTTCACCAACGGTCCAAGTAGAATTTAGCAGATGCTCAAACACTTATTTTTCTAAATATGTTTAATATTGCTATAACTTCCTTAACACTTCTAAAGCTTCATTGATCACTAAAACACTTATGTGTGTACATCATGATTAAACTCTTGAGTGTTTAAGTGAACATCAACTTGCTTATAGTTCGAAAAGCATATTTGGCAAATCAGAACGGTCATTATACAGAGTTCCGTAATCGAACCACTGTGTATACTTTTTCATTGTGTTTTCAAGATTAATTCTAATATGTTTTAATTGAAACCTTAACTAGAGTTTCATTTAAACAAAGAAAGTGTTTGCTTGATTCTCAAGTTATCGTAGATCGAATTTTAAGTAACCCTGAGCCTTGAAAAACTATAAATAGAGATGCTCTTTCAACCAGGAAATTCAATCCCTAACACTTTGTGTCCTAGATGATATCTAGATTCGTCCTATATGAACTTAGGTTTCCTCTGAGAAACATAATTAGGTTTACGACTAAAAGACTTCGTTTTTGGGATTCGTGAAGCCAGGTATGACTATGTTTACCTTGATTGTTCGTTTATACTGATCTTTCTTTTCTGTTATCGAGGATCTTGTAATCTCTTTTAGGCAAGATAGATAAATTGCAAAGTTCTCTTCGTATCAGACTTTGTGATTCCTTAAGATAGATGTCCGAGAATTGATCTTAAGTGATTTTTTGAAGATTGTTCTTGATGAGAGGTGGTAAAATATCCAGGCTTCTCATCTAAGTGAGTGTAATTATTCCGTATTATAATGTTTGATATCTTTGTCTATTGCAAACATATTTCCAAGACTTAGATTTTTGTTTCCAATTCAAATGTTATTTTCGATGAACAATATACTGTATGAAGAGGGAAAAAACTAAAAAAATGCTCCATGGCTTTAAAACTGGACATGAGTAAAGCCTTTGATCGTGTAAAATGAAGTTTCTAAACAATGTTAAGGAAAAGCTGGGATTTGGCAACAAATGGCATCATTTGGTTCATGAATGTGTTAGTACAACAAAGATACAAATACTTCTAAATTGATCATTGTGCAAATCATTCTAACCATCAAGGGGAATTCGTCAGGGTGACCCATTGTCACCGTATTTATTCTTGCTCACAATGGAAGTGCTTATAAGAGCTCTAGTTAAGGCTGAACAAGAAAAGAAAATTCAAGGTATCAAAATATCTAAAAATGCACCACAAGTAACAAACTAATTGTTTACAGACGATTGCTTGTTGTTTGCAAAGGCTATATTCATAATGCAAACCATCTGTTTGAAGTCATCAATAAATTCAGTGCAGTCTCGGGTCAACAAATTAACTTTCAAAATTCTGCAGTTTTCTTCTCAAAACACATACATTCACGTCATTGCAGAATATTACTAAGAAGATTCAGAATGAAGAAAATGTCTCTTGAAGAGATATATTTGTGTATACCTTTATTTTTATATAGGAAAAAAACATCTTCGTTTTTAAGTTTAGTTGATACCATGAAAACTAGACTGATAAGGTGTAATGGCAAGTTCATGAACCAAGTTGGACGATATGTGATGGTAAAAAATATTCTTAACACAATGGTTTCGCATCAAATGTGTATCTTCAGAATCCCGGAGACAACATTGAAGGAGATGGAAAAAGTTCAGCGTAATGGAAAAGGTTTTTTACTATTTACTCAAGATGATACAGAGGACATACTTCAGATCCATATTCCCGTAACGAATGAATATAGACTTGTGTAGACTCTTACAAGGACGGGAAAGTTTCCTGTCAAGTCAGGTAATATGAAATTCATGAATATTAAACATAACAATGCTCATCAGAATGATAAGGTAGCTGGAGATTTTGGAAAATATTATGATGTTTAGACACTTTACCTAAGGTCAAACAATTCTGGTGGAAGTGTATTTGTGACATTGTACCATCTAGTGAAAGGCAGAGTCATGAACTATGGAGGAGAAAATTGTAATATGTGTAATCAAGGAGTGGAAACAACAAGACGTATTCTGTTGGAGTGCACTTTCTCAAGTGATATTTGGTTGACAATACCAGGAGCAAGCCAACGTATTCATCAAAACGATCACAATGTATCATAATGGATAAAAAGCCGGTTCACTGATACAATGACCAATCTGGTAGATGATTGGGTTGTGAAGATGGAAAACACGGTCTGAGAGATATAAAAAGCACGTTGCGACGACTTTTCAAGAAATACGTCCAAACCCAGTTGGTGTCATAAAATGCATCCAGCTGCGAAATGACAGTACAGAGGAAGAAAATGCAGCTGAAAAGAGATATTGCAGCTGTGTCAGTTCGGGAAAATCCGACACATACGACTCGTTGGATGCCACCAGAAACACATTTCTTTTCTTTTTGATGTGATGCATCATATAAAAAGCTTAATAACGATCATCATACTGGCGGCATAAGACTAATAATCCGTAATTTTGCAAGTACTTATGGACAAGGGAAATACGTAAGCTCGGAGCAAGCTGAATGGGAAAGACTGTTGTTAGTTATGGAATGGGCAGAAGAGATTGGGATACCAGAGGCGTGTTTTGAGTTAGATGCACAAACGATGGCTAATGCAGTTAATGAACATCACCAGCAAGTAGCCGGGAAAAATCAATCTACGATTCCAGATATGAAAATAAGTTACGTAATAACCCTAAATGATGTTGCAAATTTATAAGTAGAGAATGCAATAAGCCAGCGGACAAACTTTGTTGCAAATTTATAAGTAGAGAATGCAATAAGCCAGCAGACAAACTTTCCAGGCATGATAGGAAATTTAAAGTATCAAGAGTTTGGCCTTCATATCCACCTGCTTTTGCTGCAAATGCAATTATGGAGGATACTATTCATTGGTAATGAAATTTTTTCTTAGTATAAAAAAAAGTAAAAAGAAAATATACCGCATCTTTCTGGTTTTCAATGTGCCAAACAGACCCCGGGAGAGAGAGTGAGTTAGGGGAGTTGCAGTTGGGTAGTGTTAGTGGCGGAGGAGACTAGAATAAGCTAAACGTGGGCCAAAAACGGCTTCAAATGCCGACCAATTACAAAACTACACCTTGTTTGTTTGCTGGCTGAGTCGATCCCCGACGCGTATCGAGTTAGATGTTAAACTGTTTGTTTGTCGCCGTCTCAATGGGCCATCGAGTTTTTAAGCGATGGTGCTATTCACAGTTCTAAAACACCACTCTACTCACAGTTCAACAACATCTAAATCCTACATCTTTCAAATGGTGAATCTTTTTATTTAATAGTGGATCCTGGCTGAATATCCCTGAACCACTACTCTTATGACACCTAGCATTGAGTGGTGAATAGAGCTAAGTGGAGAGCTGAATATCATTTCCGGTTATTTTCATATCCATCTTTGATTTTGCTCTGAGTTCACTTCAGACGGAAAAGCCTAGAGTTTATTTGTTGAAGATGATGATGACGACTCATGATCAACATAGGTATTTCGTACTATTCTCCTCTTTCTTTCTCTCATTTTGATTTTCTGTATCCAATGGATTTTATTTCTAGGGTTTCAATTAAAAACCAGTAAAGGGCTCTCTCTCTTGATCGGATAAATTCCATTTTTTTTGATTGGATTAATTTCATTTTATGGAATTTTTGTTGTTGTTTTAGTAATGGGTTTTGATTGGGTTGAAGAAATTTGTTGTTTCCATTCAGCATTAGATGACCTAATAGAGCACTGCTAAATGTTTCTAGAAATGCTAAATGTGAGATGATGACTTTCAGTTACTTTGTCCCATGTTCTTGTTAGATTGTTTCATGTGGTGGATGTTATTTCTGAACCATTTCACTAGATTGTACAACTTAGGGCGGCCATGAACTGTTAACTTTTGGTGGGATAGGATCATCTAAAGACATTGTTTTCAGTCCTAGTACTTTGTTTATACAATAGTGTAATCCGGATGAAGTCCAACCAGCAAAGTCCTAAAGAAGCTACAGCTGTGATGCAATTAGTTTGTAATCCTATACTTTTTAAGTTAGCTAAAGTCTGGTAAATAAATTTGCAGTGGTGGTCGATGGCATTCATAAAGGGTGATTCTATTCAGGTGGTGGTCGTAGGGAGAGATTTATCAGTAGTTTCAGGAAGCAGTGGCGGCAGAATCTTCGGTTGGCGGTAGTGGTGGTGGGATGGCTGGCTACCTTGGATAACAGTTGCCATCGCTGGTCTTGCCTTGGTTGCCCTGCGTACACTGATACACTCTCTTAGGTAATTAGTTCCCTTTTTATTTAGACAGAAACCCTATAAATAATTTTACAATGAAATTTAATTTTGTAAGCACAATTTCAGTTCAATTTATATGATCAGCAGTTTAAGTTTAGGTGGATTTTGTTTTGTTTTGCCAAACATTGAATAAGGAAATAGATAACTACACTACAGTCCACAACTCTCTTCTTGCTGTATCTTTGTTTTGTTACTTCTTCATTATTATAGGAAATGCTTCCCACCCAAACCACTAGTAATCTACTTGATTAGACAAAATTACCTGTAAACAGTGACTAAGTAAACACAATTGAATCAAATCAGATTGTATTCACTATCAGTGGGTGTATATTCACGGCGAACTGCCTATATTTTTTCGCTGCTGTTGAGTTTACCAATTTCGGTGAGTTACGAATTGGCTCGACTGTTGTTTGCACTAGATGCATTTATGGTCGCCTATGTTTGGTTCTTCTTATATGAAAGAAGGATTCTTAGGTTTATCAGATATTCTTCACACTGGAGGTGCATTAGTTTTGTGTCTATGTAATGGTAACATGTACACGAGTGTAACGTTTATGTATATTCTTCGTGGGAAAATAAAATGGCTATATATCCAGTCTTATAATGAAGAAAAGCAGCAGCCAAATTCTTTATAGAACTAAGTTGGAAAAGCAGTACCAGCATCGTCGGCACAGGGATATCCCTGTCTAAAATTGGCCAGGCTTTTTTGTTTTCCTTACCTTTGTATCAGTATCTTTTTGCTATCATGACCTGAGAGCACTTGAGAAGAAAGAGAGATCACTAGAAGTCAGAAGAGGTAGAGTTGTGTGCTTATCTTATTTCCTGTTATTCTATGTTTCAGTACTTTAGGTAGAATTGTCTGATGCTATGAATATGCTTTCTGAATTGGAAGACCAGAAAAGTTCTTTTTCCTACCAATCTTTGTGATTTTGATTGGGGTTTTCCTTTTCTCATGATTCAGAAAACAGTTTGAGAAGTCGAGGAAACAGTGTAAACGTGCATCTTTTTAAAGCGCATTGGTGATGTGCGTGTTCAACAGATTGGAGCAATGGTACGGACAACAATGGGGACACTGAGTGTTGACGAAGATCCAGATTCAGCTGCTCCGAAGGATGTGACTGCAGAGGAGTCCTCCTCGACTGTCAAAAGAGAGCCCAGAATGTGAGGACTCTAGTGGTAACCAGGTTCTCTGATAAATTTTCCTCATTGCGCCAACTCAACAAGACAACAATGAGAGTGGAATCACAAGGGTGGATGCTGTTGGAGAAAATGAGTTTTAATTAAAAAGATTTTATGGTCTTGGTATGGTTTGATCTAATGACCTAAGGGTCTAAGGATACTCACTCATTTTTGGGTGAATGAAGTGGAACCTTTAGTCCCACATTGTGGAAAACTAAAGAGGAGCTCCACTATATAATCATACACTTAATGTGTTAAGGACAGCTTGTTGAACCTGTGATTTTGCCCTCATCAATTTGTTCGTGGTAGAGTTGTTTGATACTGTTCTTTATATTTATTGTTTGATACATCTGACGTTTCTTCAATTATTGCAAGATTCCAACAGATGCATATGTAGTAGTCCAACACTGTTGCCAATATGTGCATGGGAGGTGAGGCAGGCAGCTAGCTATTCAGGGCTACGATCAAAAGTAACTTGGCTTGGGGAGAATAATGCAAAAACTGAGGTCCTGTCGCTACATGCAATTGCGTGGCTTGTATAGCGCAGCATATAAAATTGTAAGCTGCAGCAAGGATGAAAAATACATATTTTGACCCATGCGATATACGCGTATACCATGCACCAAGTCCCTTTCCTACACGGATTTATTTTTGGGAGAATTTTTTCTTTAGGAATTTAATTCCAAAATTATTTTTTAAGAGTTTTATTTGTGGGAAATTCTTTTTACGAGTTTTACTTGTTTTTGAAGAAAACAAAAAACCTAACTTGATTTGCAAGTATCTCATCCTATAAATATGACTCGAAATTCTGTTTTAAAAACACACAAGCAGCGACTATCTCTAGGTCTACTTTTCTTCTTCTTCTTATATTTTGTGCGGCGTTTTGCTTCCATCCCTGTTGCTGATTTCAAGAGTGGGTGACTTGCGTTGTGCTAACTCAAGTTATATCGGGCAGTCTTATCCTGGACACATCTTCGCACGTTGGGGTTTAGCATTACTTCAGAGTATATACCCACGAACTAATGTGTTAAGGACAGATTGTTGAACCTGTGATTCTGCCCTCATCAATTTGTTCGTGGTAGAGTTGTTTGATACTGTTCTTTATATTTATTGTTTGATACATCTGACGTTTCTTCAATTGTTGCAAGATTCCAACAGATGCATATGTAGTAGTCCAACACTGTTGCCAATATGTGCATGGGAGGTGAGGCAGGCAGCTAGCTATTCAGGGCTACGATCAAAAGTAACTTGGCTTGGGGAGAATAATGCAAAAACTGAGGTCCTGTCGCTACATGCAATTGCGTGGCTTGTATAGCGCAGCATATAAAATTGTAAGCTGCAGCAAGGATGAAAAATACATATTTTGACCCATGCGATATACGCGTATACCATGCACCAAGTCCCTTTCCTACACGGATTTATTTTTGGGAGAATTTTTTCTTTAGGAATTTAATTCCAAAATTATTTTTTAAGAGTTTTATTTGTGGGAAATTCTTTTTACGAGTTTTACTTGTTTTTGAAGAAAACAAAAAACCCAACTTGATTTGCAAGTATCTCATCCTATAAATATGACTCGAAATTCTGTTTTAAAAACACACAAGCAGCGACTATCTCTAGGTCTACTTTTCTTCTTCTTCTTATATTTTGTGCGGCGTTTTGCTTCCATCCCTGTTGCTGAGTTCAAGAGTGGGTAACTTGCGTTGTGCTAACTCAAGTTATATCGGGCAGTCTTATCCTGGACACATCTTCGCACGTTTGGGTTTAGCATTACTTCAGAGTATACCCGCGAACTAATGTGTTAAGGACAGCTTGTTGAACCTGTGATTCTGCCCTCATCAATTTGTTCGTGGTAGAGTTGTTTGATACTGTTCTTTATATTTATTGTTTGATACATCTGACGTTTCTTCAATTGTT
>NW_020639929.1:3982019-3982210 GCF_003573695.1 Papaver somniferum
CAAGATTCCAACAGATGCATATGTAGTAGTCCAACACTGTTGCCAATATGTGCATGGGAGGTGAGGCAGGCAGCTAGCTATTCAGGGCTACGATCAAAAGTAACTTGGCTTGGGGAGAATAATGCAAAAACTGAGGTCCTGTCGCTACATGCAATTGCGTGGCTTGTATAGCGCAGCATATAAAATTGTAA
>NW_020639929.1:3982220-4027359 GCF_003573695.1 Papaver somniferum
ATCTTCGCACGTTTGGGTTTAGCATTACTTCAGAGTATACCCGCGAACTAATGTGTTAAGGACAGCTTGTTGAACCTGTGATTCTGCCCTCATCAATTTGTTCGTGGTAGAGTTGTTTGATACTGTTCTTTATATTTATTGTTTGATACATCTGACGTTTCTTCAATTGTTTCAAGATTCCAACAGATGCATATGTAGTAGTCCAACACTGTTGCCAATATGTGCATGGGAGGTGAGGCAGGCAGCTAGCTATTCAGGGCTACGATCAAAAGTAACTTGGCTTGGGGAGAATAATGCAAAAACTGAGGTCCTGTCGCTACATGCAATTGCGTGGCTTGTATAGCGCAGCATATAAAATTGTAATCTGCAGCAAGGATGAAAAATACATATTTTGACCCATGCGATATATGCGTATACCATGCACCAAGTCCCTTTCCTACACGGATTTATTTTTGGGAGAATTTTTTCTTTAGGAATTTAATTCCAAAATTATTTTTTAAGAGTTTTATTTGTGGGAAATTCTTTTTACGAGTTTTACTTGTTTTTGAAGAAAACAAAAAACCTAACTTGATTTGCAAGTATCTCATCCTATAAATATGACTCGAAATTCTGTTTTAAAAACACACAAGCAGCGACTATCTCTAGGTCTACTTTTCTTCTTCTTCTTATATTTTGTGCGGCGTTTTGCTTCCATCCCTGTTGCTGAGTTCAAGAGTGGGTAACTTGCGTTGTGCTAACTCAAGTTATATCGGGCAGTCTTATCCTGGACACATCTTTGCACGTTGGGGTTTAGCATTACTTCAGAGTATACCCGCGAACTAATGTGTTAAGGACAGCTTGTTGAACCTGTGATTCTGCCCTCATCAATTTGTTCGTGGTAGAGTTGTTTGATACTGTTCTTTATATTTATTGTTTGATACATCTGACGTTTCTTCAATTGTTGCAAGATTCCAACAGATGCATATGTAGTAGTCCAACACTGTTGCCAATATGTGCATGGGAGGTGAGGCAGGTAGCTAGCTATTCAGGGCTACGATCAAAAGTAACTTGGCTTGGGGAGAATAATGCAAAAACTGAGGTCCTGTCGCTACATGCAATTGCGTGGCTTGTATAGCGCAGCATATAAAATTGTAAGCTGCAGCAAGGATGAAAAATACATATTTTGACCCATGCGATATACGCGTATACCATGCACCAAGTCCCTTTCCTACACGGATTTATTTTTGGGAGAATTTTTTCTTTAGGAATTTAATTCCAAAATTATTTTTTAAGAGTTTTATTTGTGGGAAATTCTTTTTACGAGTTTTACTTGTTTTTGAAGAAAACAAAAAACCTAACTTGATTTGCAAGTATCTCATCCTATAAATATGACTCGAAATTCTGTTTTAAAAACACACAAGCAGCGACTATCTCTAGGTCTACTTTTCTTCTTCTTCTTATATTTTGTGCGGCGTTTTGCTTCCATCCCTGTTGCTGAGTTCAAGAGTGGGCAAAAATACATATTTTGACCCATGCGATATACGCGTATACCATGCACCAAGTCCCTTTCCTACACGGATTTATTTTTGGGAGAATTTTTTCTTTAGGAATTTAATTCCAAAATTATTTTTTAAGAGTTTTATTTGTGGGAAATTCCTTTTACGAGTTTTACTTGTTTTTGAAGAAAGCAAAAAACCTAACTTGATTTGCAAGTATCTCATCCTATAAATATGACTCGAAATTCTGTTTTAAAAACATACAAGCAGCGACTATCTCTAGGTCTACTTTTCTTCTTCTTCTTATATTTTGTGCGGCGTTTTGCTTCCATCCCTGTTGCTGAGTTCAAGAGTGGGTAACTTGCGTTGTGCTAACTCAAGTTATATCGGGCAGTCTTATCCTGGGCAAAAATACATATTTTGACCCATGCAATATACGCGTATACCATGCCCCAAGTCCCTTTCCTACACGGATTTATTTTTGGGAGAATTTTTTCTTTAGGAATTTAATTCCAAAATTATTTTTTAAGAGTTTTATTTGTGGGAAATTCCTTTTACGAGTTTTACTTGTTTTTGAAGAAAACAAAAAACATAACTTGATTTGCAAGTATCTCATCCTATAAATATGAGTCGAAATTCTGTTTTAAAAACATACAAGCAGCGACTATCTCTAGGTCTACTTTTCTTCTTCTTCTTATATTTTGTGCGGCGTTTTGCTTCCATCCCTGTTGCTGAGTTCAAGAGTGGGTAACTTGCGTTGTGCTAACTCAAGTTATATCGGGCAGTCTTATCCTGGGAAAAAATACATATTTTGACCCATGCGATATACGCGTATACCATGCCCCAGGTCCCTTTCCTACACGGATTTATTTTTGGGAGAATTTTTTCTTTAGGAATTTAATTCCAAAATTATTTTTTAAGAGTTTTATTTGTGGGAAATTCCTTTTACGAGTTTTACTTGTTTTTGAAGAAAACAAAAAACCTAACTTGATTTGCAAGTATCTCATCCTATAAATATGACTCGAAATTCTGTTTTAAAAACACACAAGCAGCGACTATCTCTAGGTCTACTTTTCTTCTTCTTATATTTTGTGCGGCGTTTTGCTTCCATCCCTGTTGCTGAGTTCAAGAGTGGGTAACTTGCGTTGTGCTGACTCAAGTTATATCGGGCAGTCTTATCCTGGGAAAAAATACATATTTTGACCCATGCGATATACGCGTATACCATGCACCAAGTCCCTTTCCTACACGGATTTATTTTTGGGAGAATTTTTTCTTTAGGAATTTAATTCCAAAATTATTTTTTAAGAGTTTTATTTGTGGGAAATTCCTTTTACGAGTTTTACTTGTTTTTGAAGAAAACAAAAAACCTAACTTGATTTGCAAGTATCTCATCCTATAAATATGACTCGAAATTCTGTTTTAAAAACACACAAGCAGCGACTATCTCTAGGTCTACTTTTCTTCTTCTTCTTATATTTTGTGCGGCGTTTTGCTTCCATCCCTGTTGCTGAGTTCAAAAGTGGGTAACTTGCGTTGTGCTAACTCAAGTTATATCGGGCAGTCTTATCCTGGACACATCTTCGCACGTTGGGGTTTAGCATTACTTCAGAGTATACCCGCGAACTAATGTGTTAAGGACAGCTTGTTGAACCTGTGATTCTGCCCTCATCAATTTGTTCGTGGTAGAGTTGTACTTGTTTTGACCCATGCGATATACGCGTATACCATGCACCAAGTCCCTTTCCTATTCGGATTTACTTTTTGGAGAATTTTTTCTTTAGGAATTTAATTCCAAAATTATTTTTTAAGAGTTTTATTTGTGGGAAATTCCATTTACGAGTTTTACTTGTTTTTGAAGAAAACAAAAAAAAACCTAACTTGATTTGCAAGTATCTCATCCTATAAATATGACTCGAAATTCTGTTTTTAAAAAACACACAAGCAGCGACTATCTCTAGGTCTACTTTTCTTCTTCTTCTTATATTTTGTGCGGCGTTTTGCTTCCATCCCTGTTGCTGAGTTCAAGAGTGGGTAACTTGCGTTGTGCTAACTCAAGTTATATCGGGCAGTCTTATCCTGGACACATCTTTGCACGTTGGGGTTTAGCATTACTTCAGAGTATACCCGCGAACTAATGTGTTAAGGACAGCTTGTTGAACCTGTGATTCTGCCCTCATCAATTTGTTCGTGGTAGAGTTGTTTGATACTGTTCTTTATATTTATTGTTTGATACATCTGACGTTTCTTCAATTGTTGCAAGATTCCAACAGATGCATATGTAGTAGTCCAACACTGTTGCCAATATGTGCATGGGAGGTGAGGCAGGCAGCTAGCTATTCAGGGCTACGATCAAAAGTAACTTGGCTTGGGGAGAATAATGCAAAAACTGAGGTCCTGTCGCTACATGCAATTGCGTGGCTTGTATAGCGCAGCATATAAAATTGTAAGCTGCAGCAAGGATGAAAAATACATATTTTGACCCATGCGATATACGCGTATACCATGCACCAAGTCCCTTTCCTACACGGATTTATTTTTGGGAGAATTTTTTCTTTAGGAATTTAATTCCAAAATTATTTTTTAAGAGTTTTATTTGTGGGAAATCCTTTTTACGAGTTTTACTTGTTTTTGAAGAAAACAAAAAACCTAACTTGATTTGCAAGTATCTCATCCTATAAATATGACTCGAAATTCTGTTTTAAAAACACACAAGCAGCGACTATCTCTAGGTCTACTTTTCTTCTTCTTCTTATATTTTGTGCGGCGTTTTGCTTCCATCCCTGTTGCTGAGTTCAAGAGTGGGTAACTTGCGTTGTGCTAACTCAAGTTATATCGGGCAGTCTTATCCTGGACACATCTTCGCACGTTGGGGTTTAGCATTACTTCAGAGTATACCCACGAACTAATGTGTTAAGGACAGATTGTTGAACCTGTGATTCTGCCCTCATCAATTTGTTCGTGGTAGGGTTGTTTGATACTGTTCTTTATATTTATTGTTTGATACATCTGACGTTTCTTCAATTGTTGCAAGATTCCAACAGATGCATATGTAGTAGTCCAACACTGTTGCCAATATGTGCATGGGAGGTGAGGCAGGCAGCTAGCTATTCAGGGATACTATCAAAAGTAACTTGGCTTGGGGAGAATAATGCAAAAACTGAGGTCCTGTCGCTACATGCAATTGCGTGGCTTGTATAGCGCAGCATATAAAATTGTAAGCTGCAGCAAGGATGAAAAATACATATTTTGACCCATGCGATATACGCGTATACCATGCACCAAGTCCCTTTCCTACACGGATTTATTTTTGGGAGAATTTTTTCTTTAGGAATTTAATTCCAAAATTATTTTTTAAGAGTTTTATTTGTGGGAAATTCTTTTTACGAGTTTTACTTGTTTTTGAAGAAAACAAAAAACCTAACTTGATTTGCAAGTATCTCATCCTATAAATATGACTCGAAATTCTGTTTTAAAAACACACAAGCAGCGACTATCTCTAGGTCTACTTTTCTTCTTCTTCTTATATTTTGTGCGGCGTTTTTCTTCCATCCCTGTTGCTGATTTCAAGAGTGGGTGACTTGCGTTGTGCTAACTCAAGTTATATCGGGCAGTCTTATCCTGGACACATCTTCGCACGTTGGGGTTTAGCATTACTTCAGAGTATACCCGCGAACTAATGTGTTAAGGACAGCTTGTTGAACCTGTGATTCTGCCCTCATCAATTTGTTCGTGGTAGAGTTGTTTGATACTGTTCTTTATATTTATTGTTTGATACATCTGACGTTTCTTCAATTGTTGCAATATTCCAACAGATGCATATGTAGTAGTCCAACACTATTGCCAATATGTGCATGGGAGGTGAGGCAGGCAGCTAGCTATTCAGGGCTACGATCAAAAGTAACTTGGCTTGGGGAGAATAATGCAAAAACTGAGGTCCTGTCGCTACATGCAATTGCGTGGCTTGTATAGCGCAGCATATAAAACTGTAAGCTACAACAAGGATGAAATGTAATAATAGTGAGAGAAGGTATGTTTTGGAAACTACTACTAGATGAATTGCTCATGAATCTCCTTTACAAGATAAGAAAAACAATTGTCCATGAAGCCATATCTCTTGTAATGACTTTTGTTACTTGTTGATACATGAAAAATAACACCCCTTAGTGGGTTGGGATGCCCCAAAAGAGTAAGGATAAACTTGGGTCAAGAAATAAGGACTTGGGGACTAAACCCAAGCCCACATAAAAGATACCCATAAAGGGTGGAAGGACAAAAGGAGGAATTAACAAAGAAGGAAGAGGTTATGTTAAGAAATGACATTGGTGGTAACTAAGAAGGTTTAGGACATGTGGCATGATGTCATGAAAAGAGGGGTTTTTAGAAAAGCCTATATAAGAAAGGACAAGGTACAATGGAAATGATAGGTGCCCTTTTATCTTTCATAATGTTAAACCAAATGTGCAAAGTGCTATCTCTAAAATTCATAATCTTGTTAGCCAATGTGTTGATTGTTCTGTTACTATGACTTCTACACTGAACATGTTTCAGATTAAACATTGGATTCCTCCTGATAAAGATTTTGTGAAAATTAACATTGATAGTTCATTCATACCAGTAACTAAAAAAGGAAGCATTGGACTGATAATTCGTAATTTTGCAGGTCTCTGCATAGGTGCTCAAGGTATGAAATTTGATAAATAGGTGGATGAAGACTATGGAGCAGAACACTTTGAATGTAAGGCATTGGAAATGGCAGTTAACTGGATAAAAGAGTTGCAGATAGAAAAAGCTGTGTTCGAGATGGATTGTGACAATGTGACAAAGTCTGTCATGGAAGATCATTCGCATGTTCATTGGTTCAACTCAAGCTGGATAGAATTAAAATTAAAAGTAGTAATAATAATAAACTTTGGTTTTTTAAGTCAATCCATAGACTTGGCAATAATGTAGCTCACTCTTTAGCTCGTAAAGCAAGAGATGAGGAAGCCAATTTCCTTTATATGTCAAATTTTTCAGAATACATATTTGTACTGGTGAAAAATGATTATATCTGCAATGCAACAAATTAATAAAATTCATATTTACTATAAAAAAAAGGTACAATGGAAAGACAACTCTCTCTCTTACTATTATTAGTATTGTGAGGTCATGTGTAATAGCTAGGACGGGTAGGACCTAAACCGAAATTTGGGTATTAACATTTGGAGACCACACCCAGAAGCTCGTGCCTAGTTCACAATGACCCATACAGAAGGCACTAACTCAGGCGCAGCCGGAAACCCGAACACATCCATGCTTAACCCAGAAGGAGAGAGAGTTGGTATAGTGACAGACCCGATTACGCAAGCGAAGAAATCAAATGCTCCGCGCGAAGGAGATAAACATCACGAGAGAAAGGAAGCATCACCCACTCAGCCCTCCCTCGAGGAGATGCAAAAAGAATTAGAAGAGCATGTACGAAGGGAGCGAGAGCTGAAAAACTCATGAAGATAGCCAGCGCGGAAAAAAAACAAAACGTCGAAGAAACAACACAAGACACGGAAGAAGAAGTAGAAGACGAACCAATGGCTATGACGCAAGAGGCGATTGCGAGATACCTAGAAGCGAATTACAGAATTATGAAGAAAGACAATTACAACTTCATGGCGATCCCTTACTCCTCGGAAATCATAGAATACCAGTATCCGGAGGATTATATTTCACCAAAATTCAAAGTCTACAATGGCCAAGGTAACGCGAGGGAGCACCTAAGTCGATTCCTGTCTACAATGAATGATCGCGCGGCAGATGGAAAGCTATGTCTGAGGGAGTTTCCGAAGTCATTGACTAATACGGAATTCACCTGGTATGATAACCTCAAGTCGGGAAGCGTACATTCATGGTCCTCTATGTCAACACTTTTCCTCAGGAAGTTCTATTCAGCAAAAAGGAAGATCACAACCATAGACTTGAGCAGGTGCAATCAACGCCTATGTGAAGAGATAGGAAAGTACATCGCCCGGTTCCTCCTTCTCACTCTCGATTGCCATGAAGATGTTAAAGAGGAAGCGCTAGTAGAATTTGCGTTCGAGGAATGGCCCCATCCTTCAAAAAGAATATGGTGAACTTCCGCTTCCCCACGTTCGTAGATTTGGAGGAGGCAGCGGCAAGGATCGCCGACTGCGTTGAAGAACCAAGCTCAGACTATGTTTGGCGGAATTCAGTTAATATCGTATCAACCGCACCAAGAAACACTCGCCCGAACAATAGTCGCGAGGGCTGGGGAGCACAAGCACTTCCACCACCTCTGCCTTACAGCAAGGAACAGATTGTTGGACTGCTAGAACAATGGATAGAAAACAAGGAAACGCAGTATCCTCCAACAAAGGTGGATCCTAGCACCCTCGATAAAATTGATGCGCGCTATTGCCACTTCCATCGAAGGATACAACACCCTACAGTTGACTGCTTTAACCTGCGGAGGATGTTTCAGAGGAAGCTGGAAATATGGGAAATCGAAATGAACAAGGTGGAGGACAACAAAGCAACCAAACATAATATGATGATGTTGTCTCATGACCCAAGCGGGGATGTTTGGAGACCCTGGATTGAAGACGAGAAAGCATGTGAGTTGGATGCGGAAAACCTCGCTTTCGCTAACACAGATGGCGTGGCTCATCAATTCTCTAAGACGGTGCTGGACCAACAATTCTTCGACTCACTCGGTTTGAGTGAGGACCAAATCAAGGAAGCGTATAAAGCCATAGCAGCAGGAAGTCCCCACGGTATCCTCCCCAAGGAAGCAATCGTTTTCACCAACGAGGATATCTGCTACCCGTAAGAACACCTCCGACCACTATATCTCACTGTTTACATCAACAGACAACCGTTAAAGAGGGATTTTATTGATGGGGGAGCGTCCTTAAATTTAATTTCGACGCACACGCTCGATATTTTAGGCATACCACGGTCCACGGTAAGAATGCGAGTCACCACGGTGAAGGGATTTGGGGGACATGCCTAAATAGTTATTGGAATCGTTAACTTAGCAATGAAGGTCGGTCCTATTCGAGGAACCACGCCTTTTTATGTTTTAGAAGATGATACCACCTTCCATGTACTACTCGTACGAGGCTGGATACTCAATCACAAGGTGGTTGCGTCAACATACCATCAATGCACAAAAACCAACATAGGAGGCAAGCAGTATCGAATCCCCACCACGAGAAACCCTTTCGACCCGGAAGAAGCATATATGGCGGATGCGGTTTTCTATAATGAGTCGAGAAAGGAGGATGAATTTCCTGAGGTCCAACTCACTCTACTGCCAAAATGGGAAGAAGTTGGGAAAGCGGAACCAACCAAATCTGTATTCAGCCCGTCAAGGATGGTGTTCCCAACGTAAAGGAAGAGAAAGCAGGGCGAAGAACCTAGTTTCCAACGCTTTTCCAGGCCTGATGGAGGGCATGTGTACCGGTTATAGCAATTAACCGAGGGAATACCCGCGAGTGAGCAAAACCATGCTGACGAGTTAATGAGTGAAGCGGAGATTCCCGTTGAAGACGCAAACCAAAACTTGGCCGAACTTCCTTACAACACGATTGATGACCAAGAATTATGCGATCAGTTAGCAAGCGTCACTATAAAGACTGACGAAGAACGAACACCAGAGAACCTCACTGTGGATGAGATGGAGGAAATTAACATAGGAACACAAGAAGACAAGTGTACCATCGTGATAAACAACAGTCTGGATCAAGAGGAGAGAGAAGCATTGATCACGCTACTCAAAGAATACAAGGATGTCTTCTCCTACGAGTACGATGAAATGCCGGGTTTAGGAAATCTCGTGATGCATAATCTGGGGGTATCGCCTGAGTTCAAGCCTGTGAAGCAAAGAAGTCGCGAGTTTCCTAGAGCAACCGCCCTCGCAATAAATGAGGAAGTAGAACGGCTGCTCAAAGCCAAATTCATAAAGCCGATACAACACCCCACTTGGTTGGCTAACATCGTACCGGTAACAAAGAAAAATGGAAAAGTCAGGTGTTGTGTGGATTATAGAGATTTAAACCGTGCTTGCCCGAAAGACGACTTTCCATTGCCGAAGATTGACATGACGTTGGACTCAACTGGGAAAAAGAAGAGGTTCTCTTTCATGGATGGCTTCAGCGAATATAACCCAAGTGAAGATGGACGCAGTGGATGCAAAGAAGACCGCCTTTCAAACCCCATATGGCAACTTCTATTACATAGTAATGCCATTTGGGTTGAAGAACGCTGGCGCCACATACCAGCGCGCCATGACTTCCATATTTCACGATCTGTTGCATCAAATAATAGAAGTATACTTTGATGACATCGTAGTCAAGACACAAGAGGCGTAGGACCACATCTCTCACCTAACGACGACCTCCGAAAGGTGCAGAAAGTTCAAACTCAAGACGAACCCTCTCAAGTGCGTTTTTGGGGTCACATCCGGGAAATTCTTGGGCTTTGTAGCGACCAACGAAGGAATTCAAGTTGATCCAAGCAAGATTGAAGCAATCGCAACAATGACGCCACCAGCAAATACCAGAGAGCTGCAAGCTTTTATAGGAAGAATATCGTACATACGCCGCTTCATACCTGGTTTAGCACAGCTGAAGACTGCATTCCTTCCGTTGCTGAAAAAAGGTGTACCCTTCGAGTGGGGAGAAACGGAATGCGCAGCATTCGAAAAGCTGAAGCAACGTCTTGTTAGCCCCAAGATCCTTAGACCTCCTATACACGGGGTCCCTCTTTACCTTTACACAGCGTTTACCTGCTCGGAGATCGGTGCAGTTCTCGCGCAAGACATGGGGGGGACTGAACTATCACCCATCTATTACGTGAGTCGGGTCTTACGCGATGCGGAACTGAGATATCCGCGTGTAGAGCAGGCGTGTTTATCCTTCATATACGCGACCCAAAAACTGCGCCCTATCTCTTAGCACATGAAACCATTGTGGTAGCAGCAGCAAACCCGATAGCGTACTTAGCTTCAAAGCCAGTCCTTACAGGGAGAACCGCCTGATGGTTGCTTCAATTGTCGGAATTTGAGCTCAAATACCAGCGGCCAAACTCCGTAAGAGGACAAGCAATAGCTGACCTTATGGCTATGTTCCTAGGAGTGGGAGACGATGAAGTACACGAGTATATACCCGGAGAAGTCGCGGCTGCAGACGCTGAAAAACCCTAGGCCATGTTCTTTGATGGATCTTCCTACGGATCTGTCGAAGGAGAGGGAGTGGTCTTCTAATCCCCACAGGGAGAACTATTCTCATATTCATTCAAGCTGGACTTCCCATGTAGTAATAATGTAGCAGAGTACGAGGCCCTAATTCTAGGACTCCAAATGGCAAAAGAGCTCAACCTCGGAAGTGTTGAAGTCAAAGGCGATTCTTCGCTTGTTACGAATCAAGTGAAGGGTGACTTTTGCGTCAAAGAACCACACCTGGCACCCTACCGAGCGGAGGCCCAAAGACTAAGGAGTCAAACGAGATCAACTTTAGACCATACCGGCAGGGGCGGAAACAAACACGCGGATGCCCTGGCAACCCTAGAAAGTAAGGTATATTTAAAAGATGGAGAAGAGGGGACGGTCACTATACGGAGAAGAGGGTTACCTAGTACGTGGAAGGAAGACTTGTGCTTCTAGGAGGCGGACGATTGGAGAAAAGTATACATCGATGATTTGACGCGGATAAATGAAGAGCGGGTGATTTCCACCCAAGCCTTAAAAAAATTTGTGATGATTCAAGGCGTGTTGTACTACCGGGCGGCCGAAGGATCCCTTGCGAGATGCATATATAAAAGGGAAGTAGAGAAGATGCTACAAGGATTATACGCGGAGACTTGTGGACAGACCGACGCTATCCACTTATACAGAAAGATTCAGAGGATGGGCGTATATCGGCCAAGCATGTCAGCCCAAGCAGCAGCACTCCAGGATAGTTGTGCTGATTGTCAAGCACCGCCACAACCTGCGGAAGTCTGCATGGTCGAGGAAGTAGACTGGAGAGAGAGGCTTACATTGATTTCATCCAGCACAGAAAACTGCCTAGCGACAGAAAAACGGCTCTAAAAATATAAAGGAAGACGCCGTGTTTCTTCATACATGAAGGCGTGCTCTACCGGAAAAGCTATGGTAATGTCGCGTTGCGATGCCTGTCGAATCAAGAAGCAATAGAAGTCATGACCCGATCTCACGACGCAGAACACCACGGTATGCGAAAGTTGTTCGTACAATTGTATGAAGGAGGGTTTTACTGGCCTACCATGGAAAGCGACACCGCAGAACACGCTCGAAGATGCCTGCAGTGCCAGAAACATGGGAATTTAATCCAGGCGCCTCACGCACTATTGCATAGCATAGTAACGCCGTGGCCATTTCATAGTTGGGGGCTCGATCTCATAGGTTCGATCAACCCGACATCCTCGAGACGACACAAGTACATAATCACCGCCACTGAATACGCATCAAAATGGGTTGAGGCTATACCCCTCAAAGACTACGCTGGAGCTACAATAGTCGCGTTCATCAAAGAGCACATCATTTACAGATTCGGTGCACCTATGATAATCAGGGCAGATAATGCAAAAATCATTTGTGAACAAGGATGTGATCGATCTACTCCGCCAATACAATGTAAGACTTCACACGTCTACCCCTTATTACCCCAAAGGAAATGGGAAGGCGGAGGCGACGAACAAAACGATTATCCGCATCCTCAGTAGGCTAGTACATGACCACCATAGGGAATAACACGAACAGCTGTCGTTGGCACTTTGGGCATATAGAATCTCTAAACGAAGTTCCACCGACGCATCCCCTTATTCACTGGTCTATGGAGAAGACACAATTCTACCTGCAGAGATAGCAATCCCATCCGCGAGAGTAGCAATGGATATCCATACCACATCAGATGAAGTGAGCCTCTTTTCCCATTTAGATACAATAGAGTAAAGAAGAACACGGGCAGAAAGGTTCGCAGAAGCTTACAGAAAGCGCGTAGCTAACTACTACAACCAGAGCGTAAAAGAGAGGACATTCAAGGTCGGTGAACTAGTCTTGAAAATTACCCCGCACGTACAAAGGAATGCCAATGCTGGAAAATTCGCTGCAAATTGGGAAGTCCCTTTTACAATAAGAAAGGCGGCAGAAAGCGGATACCACAAGCTTCGACGCATGAACGGAACTAAAGTTAAGACGCCCATTAATGGCAAATGGTTGAAGAAATTTTACGCACAAGTCATGCCATGTAAACGCCCTCCTCGATAAATAAAGTAAGTTGCAAAAAAAAAAAACATGCTTTCGATTAACTGAAATTCAACAAAAGGTCTCAGGACAGCCAAGGGCGCCTGATTGACTGACAAACTTTACAAAAGATCTCAGGACAGCCAAAGGCGCCTAATCGACTGAAAAATTCTACAAAAGGTCTCAGGGCATCCAAAGGCGCCTGATTTACTGACAAACTTTACAAAAGGTCTCGGGACAGCCAAAGACGCCTGATCGACTGAAAAATTCTACAAAAGGTCTCAGGGAAGCCAAAGGCGCCTGATTGACTGAAAAACTTTACAAAAGGTCTCAGGACAGCCAAGGGCGCCTGATTGACTGACAAATTCTACAAAAGGTCTCAGGGAAGCCAAGGGCGCCTGATCGACTGACAAACTTTACAAAAGGTCTCAGGACAGCCAAGGAGCCTGATTGACTGACAAATTCTACAAAAGGTCTCAGGACAGCCAAGGGCGCCTGATCGACTGACAAATTCTGCAAAAGGTCTCAGGGCAGCCAAGGGCGCCTGATCGACGGACATTCTACAAAAGGTCTCAGGGAAGCCAAGGGCGCCTGATTGACTGACAAATTTTACAAAATGTCTCAGGGCATCCATGGCCCCCCTGGTCGACTGACAAATTCTACAAAAGGTCTCAGGGCAGCCAAAGGCGCCTGATAGACTAACACATTATACAAATCTTCGGGACAGCCGAAAGCGCCCAATTGACTGAAAACCTTCAAAAGAGCCTCAGGGCAGCCAAAGGCGCCTGATCGACTGGCAAATCCTGCAAAAGTCTCAAATCCTTCAAAATAGTCTCCCAGCAAAACCCAAAATCCTTGAAAAAGGGTGGGGGGGGAGTAGGCGCTTTTAACCAACTCCCGCCCCACCTAAAGACCCTTGAAACAAAGGGACAAAAAAGGGGGGAGTAGGCGCGTTTAACCAACGCCCGGCCCACCCAGTATCCTTGAAACAAAAGAACAAAAAAGGGAGGGGAGGGGGAGGGTAGGTGCGTTTAACCAACGCCCACCCCACCCAGTACCCTTGAAAAATTAGGGGGAGTAGGCGCGTTTAATCAACGGCTTCCCCACCCAGTATCCTTGAAACAAAAGAAAAAAAAGGGGGGGAGGGAAGTAGGCGCGTTTAACCAATGCCCGCCCCACCCAGTATCCTTGAAACAAAAGAACAAAAAAAAGGGGGGTAGTAGGCGCGTTTAACCAACGCCCGCCCCACCCAAAACCCTTGAAACAAAAGAATACAAACAAAAAAGGGGAGGAGTAGGCGCGTTTAACCAACGCATGCCCTACCCAGTATCCTTGAAACAAAAGAAATAAAAAAGGGGGGGAGTAGGCGCGTTTAACCAACGCCCTCCCCACCCAAAACCATTGAAACAAAAGGACAAAAAGGGGAGGGGGAGTAAGCGCGCTTAACCAATACCCGCCTCAGCCAGCATCCTTGAAATAAGAGAATCTCTGCATGAAAAGGAGGGGAAACAAGCGCGTTTAGAAAACGTCCACCTCACCATCCTCACAAAAAATAGAGAGGGAGGAGAGGGGGAATGAGTAAGCGCTTTCAGCAAACATCCACTCCACCCAGTAACCCCTTGTTATACAAACGGATAACAATACTTTCAAATTAAAAAGCGAAGATCACTTATATAAATAAAAAACTAGATAACTAAAGACATCCCACAGAGGGACACACAACCTAACCAGCTATCAACGCCCGACAACGAGCAATGTCCCCGTCCAAAGATTCCACCATCAAGCGTCCATCGTCGCATTGCGCAGTAGCCAAACGGAGATCCTGACCAGCTTCATTCACCAGATTAAGGATGTCCTGAATAACATTAGTCTCAGCCCCGGCCCCATGGGCGACCGAAAGAGTATCCTCATGATCGTCGTATTCCTTGTGCACCTTATCCTGATGAATCAACCTGAGCATCCACAATAGGCCCGCTTCCTCCTTCAGGATCAATAAACGAGCCAACTCGTCCTCGAGATAAGAGTAAGATACAAGCGTGGATGCAGCTGCTAAGGTCAGGGTATGTCCAAAGAAGTGGTAAGACCCCCTGATGAGAGATCCAAAGATGGCAATCATAGATGGCGCGATCCATAGTAGCTACCATCATCAGGGAATCCGCGAACAATCGATCGACCGCATCACGAGCAGTGATAGCCTCATCCAATGCCCGTCGGGTCTCCGACGACACCCGACCGGACGATTCGGTTTACCGAGAAGCTTGGTACATCTCATACTGTGCCCCGAAATTCGCGCGTTTAGCGTCCCTATTCACCTTTCTCTAGGCCCGAAGCTCTTCAATCTCGACTTTTATGAGCAGAAGTCGTTTCAGCTCGTCCCGCTTAAACGTTTCCGAGACTAACATGGGAATGGGTGCCAAGTCTAGAATATACCCATGAAGAGAATTGGCCATGCTGGCGATTTGATTAGAAAAGGTATAGATAGATATGATGGCTTAAACCAAGAAACAAGAACTACATACGAAGACACATATATAAGACGCTGGCGTGGATTACCATGCAATTAATCACCACCTCCCCCTTTTTTCTGCACGAATAAACACGTGTCGAGTCGTATTAAGGAAAAGGTAGCAATCCCAATATATACCAGATGTGAACACCGGGGAATCGATAACTAAAGCTCATAGCCAGCAGGACAGTATTCACAAGGTCAAAAACAAGCAATTAACTAAAGAAGAACAATCCAATACAAATGACGGGGGGATGGGGGTTGGGGGGACTCATAAGGAAAGTGCGTCAAAAGAACAAGAAACAAGGAAAACTAAAAAAAACAACGCTTAGTTCAACCGTCCTTCAACGCTGGCTCGAGATAGTCCCCAATCGGCATCACTCAAAAGTTTATGGATATCTCGAATGATCTTCCCCTTGGACTTCGCCCCGCGAGCCAATGAAAGAGTGCCCTCATGCTCATCACAATCCCGACGTGCCACGTCCAGACGGGCTTGTATGAAATCGCGCAACACGCCTATCTCTTCCCGCAATATCAATAAACGTGAAAAATCATCCCCGAGATAAGACGGATTCACAACCGCAGAAACAACAACCAAAGACAGTGTATGCCCGAGGAGGCGCGGAGCTGCATGACCAGAGATGTGCGAGCGACAATCAGCAATGGCATACCCGATGGTTGCTTTCATTTTCAGAGATTCAGTAAGTAACAAGGTGGCAGCATTACGCGCTGTAACGGCATCGTCCAAGGCATGCTGGAGCGCGGATGTCAATCGTCCAGTTTCATCAGCGGCCTGGCGCGCCTCAAGGGACTCCACAACCTGAGTGAGCGTGGAAGCCCTACTAGCCGACTTATGACTACAAAGCATCTCGATCTCAGCCTCCACTAGTAGCAGGCGCGTTAATTCCAAATCTTTGAACATCGAGACTAACACGAGAGCTGGTGATAAAGTTAATAGTACCCGTGAAGATTGTGAGCCATCTTTGTGAAGTGTCAGGAAACAAATACAAAGGCAAGGACTTAAATTGATTCGTTTGGAATTTCTTTGTTGCTATATAAAGAAGAAAACGCCATAAATGCTCCGACAAACCGTCATTTCCTCAACGACACGAGGTACCTAAAAGAATAATAATAAATAAATGATATAATGCATGAAAAGAGTTGGCTATTGGATCGTCCGACGACTAACCCAATAGCCAGGGGACTAATGTTGATACATGAAAAATAACACCCCTTAGTGGGTTGGGGATGCCCCAAAAGAGTAGGGATAAACTTGGGTCAAGAAATAAGGATTTGGAGACTAAATCCAAGCCCACATAAAAGATACCCATAAAGGGTGGAAGGACAAAAGGAGGAATTAACAAAGAAGGAAGAGGTTATGTTAAGAAATGACATTAGTGGTAATTAAGAAGGTTTAGGACATGTGGCATGATGTCATGAAAAGAGGGGTTTTTAGAAAATCCTATATAAGGAAGGACAAGGTACAATGGAAAGGCAACTATCTCTCTTACTATTATTGGTATTGTGAGGTCATGTGTAATAGCTAGGACGGGTAGGACCTAAACCGAAATTTTGATATTAACATTACGAACCGAGTTTTTTTTTTTGTTGCCCTTGGTGCTGTTGTGTTTTGCTCAGCCAATGCCAACGAGCCGTTCTAATGAGTCAGGACTCATGGAGGATGAATAAAGATTTGAAATTTGAAACCCAAGAGAGGATGAGGATGGAGGATGCACTGTGCACCCTACCTATAATCCGCCCAAGATGAAGTTGTGCTATCATGGCTTAAGTCTTACAATCACTTTGGTGATTGGTAAAGAAGAGATCTAACGACCCGACAAAGGAGTTTATTGGTTAAACGGAAGAGCCTTTGTCAGACTCATATCACTTTGTTTGAAAAGAGTTGTAACCGAACATACTTGTTGTTCCTTTACTGTTTGGAATACGAACCAAAGGAATTGTTCCAAGTGCATGACTTATTACAAGTTGGAGGCGCAGGGATACTGAGGAAACTAGGTGAACTATAGGTTTAGTTGCTTGGTCTCAACTATATGAAGTTGGTTTAGATTTTGTATAGCGGCTTAATTTTAGAGTATTCAAACTGGACTAGATCCCGCGGTTTTTCTGCATTTTTTTTTCCTCGTTAATAAAATCTTGTCGTGTCTTTTATTTTTCTATTTCCGCAATTATAATTGTTTATTATAATTAGAAGTAAAATACACAAAAGTTAATTCCAATTTACTTGATAAGCAATCCTAGAGTGTTTGGTTAAGTCCGAACCGAGTATCAAGTAAACATACTTCGTTGTTGTATTTTCTCGATCTAATATCCATAGACGATATACGAAGTGCGCAACCGATTAGTTGTATTGTCTCGACACTGTCCATAGACAATCATTTTCGGAGAAGGGACTTATAGGTGGAATTTTTTTAGATTGAGGTATATTTGGGTACCCTCGTCTTTTCAGTTTGGTAACCATTATAATAATTGCTTATTTTAATCATAATTGAAAAAATGCATTATTTCCATAAACAGAAAAAAGTTGTTTTGAAAATTTATTATAATCAATTATTTTTTTTAGCAAACTCAAATTGAATTTTTTCTTCTTATTTTCTCTAAACTTTAAAGAGAGAGGCAAAAAAAACAACATCGGACTAAAAAAAGTCCTAAATCATTGTTCTTTCTTCTCCTTTTCGAGATCATCATTCTAAGAGAATTAATTATTTAGAAAAAGTGTTTGAGAAATTTATTTTTAAAATGATTATACCAAAATCATTTATCTATTTATGATCATAGATAATTATATATTTTACCAAACAAGGCCGTATTATTTTACTATTATTTTAATTGGTATTGATTTCGTATACAAAAATTAATAGAGTATATTGTGGACTTAGTAGAAATTTAGGAATGTCATTTGTGCGATGTATATATGTGAGGCAACCAAGTTGAGCAGCTTCAAATTTGAAGTAAATGTCCAGCATTTCTGATCTTTTTTACTTTAGGGTTAATTTTATTGCCAGTGGATTTTGTTTATAGTAATCATTATCTAAGTCTTGAAAGAATTATTCCAAATAATCATGATATTGAACTGAATGAGTTAAAGGATAGAGATAGAACAAGACATGGTAGACTCTAGGAACAAAAACAATCTTCAATTGGTGTTGTTGATTTCTCTATTCTTATACCTAGTATTTTTGGAAATTCTCTTTCCTCATTCTCCCTAAATGTTTGTCTAACATCTTCCTCGGTTGGTTTTCGTAAATATGTTGGACCAAAATGATTAATCATTACTTCACAAAGAAATGAAAGGTAAGTGAATGAAGGTGTTTTACCAATACGAAGGTACTCATCATTCGCATCCGCTGAAGTTAGGGATGTCAATGGGCCCGGGTCCTCCAGGGTATCACTGGACCCGGACCCTACTTATAAAAGTCGGATCCGATTCTTAAAGGTTATGGGTCCAGTTCCTAAATTCATGGACCCAAAACCGGAGGGGGGTACCTGTCGGTTCCGGGTACCCATTGGGTATCAAGAAATTACAAAAAAAGATTCAAAAACTTAACATCTTTTTCTTTTTACCTTGAGTCAAAATTATTTTTATAAAAATTTATTTCTTTTCTTGTATTAAATAAAGACTAAATATAAGAAAAAAACGAGAAATGAAAAAAATCCAAGCCGTTACTAAAGAAAATACTTATAATCTTCCTAAAAATATGAATAAAAGTTAGAATACCCGTGGGTACCCGAAGGGTATTACCAATTTGAACCTGTTAAGATTCGGGTCCAATTGGGTAATTACCCGTCGGGTCCAACTTTAGGACCCAGAACCGGACCCATTTCTACAGGGTCCGATTCCGGGTCCGGGTAATGAGTATCCATTGACAGCCCAAGCTTGAGTGCCGTAACCTAGAATCCTTAAAGTCGAAGTAACATTTTGTTCAGGATTATGACCTCTGGTATTCAATGCATCAACCTGATAACTAAATTGAGGTTTTACTCCACAAAGCTCGTCAATAATCTTTTTTCACCAGATGAGGGGGCATGTAGAATCGACCTTGAAATTTTGATCAGAATACACACAATTGGGAAGAAAATAATCGAGCATCAACTTTTGCTAGTAAAATTCCCTCCCACAATACGTGTATCTTCTTGATAATATTTCTTTGGTCTTTAGAATTCTAGGTATTTCGCTCGTATGTACCAGCATCAAAGTGTCGATTAGTTTTTTTATCTTCAACTTCCTCATCTTCAAGTTCATGCAACCTCTTTCGATACATTTCTTGTTGTAATTTAAATCGATTCATAATAACACTCCCCTCTTCATTGGATCTCGCCATTGATGATTAGGAAATTTAAAATTGAGAATGTAGAAAAAGAAATTAATGAAATATATAAGTAGAAGTATGTGTGAGTAATCCGGAGAAATACAAGGGCGTGTATATATATATATATATATAGGAACCAGCAGGGGAAAATAGTCGTTGCAGAATACCTACTGATCGATAATCTTACTATTGCCAGCGGTATTATTTACATCGCGCGTTGAAAAGTATGGCGCCATCAATATTTTGTTATTCATAAAATCGCCCACTAAAAAGTCTGTCGCTCAGTGGCGCAATTTTTTGCCATGCCACCTGGTATGCCAAACTAGTTTTTTTTACTGCATATGCAGAGGAATAGGCCTTATAATAGGATTCTTTTTTTGCTGCCTGAGTCAATCCCTGACTCGTAATGAGTTAGTCTGTTTTTTATTTGAGCTCTTCTACACGTACCATCTCTTTAAGCAAAGTAAAAATCGCCTCTCACATGAGAACGTATCCCGCACCTCCGAAATTTAACAGGGGTCCCACTTTTGGGCCCATCATTTTTAGAATATGAGAAGTGGCGGTTTTTGAACGAAAATGATACACTCACTGTGGGCGGGTCCCACAGTGTGTTCCAAGAAGAAAAAAAAGAAAGAACTCTCTTACGGCTCGGCGGTTTGTAGGAGTGGGTCCCACCTCCTCTCTCTAACACAAATCAGAATCGGGATGGCTCGTGGGATTCAAACCCAAGCATTTCCGGTTTTTGAAGTGTTTTCGGGTCGGTACTTCAAGATTTTTTGTTTTTGTTTTTGGTGACCCTGTCAGGTAGCTCTTGACCCGGGCACAATCGAATCAGGCGTGGAAATGCCGCCGTCTCAATGGGCCCCCGAGTTTTTAAATACCAAATTCATTTTCCATCTTTGATTTCGCTTCGAGTTCACTTCAGACAGAAAACCCTAGAATTTCTTTTTGAAGATGATGAGGACGAAGGATGAATAAGTCATGATCAACATAGGTATTTCGTACTATTCCTCTTTCTTTCTCTCATTTTGATTTTCTGTATCTAATGGATTTTATTTCTAGGGTTTAAATTAAAAAACCAGTTAAGAGCTCTCTCTCTCTCTCGATCGGATTAATTCCAGTTTTTGGTTGGATTAATTTCATTTTTGATTGGATTAGTTACATTTTATGGATTTTTGTTGTTGTTGTGGAAGTAATGGGTTTTGATTGGGTTGAAGAAATTTGTGGTTTCCATTCAGCATTAGATGACCTAATAGAGTACTGCTAAATGCAAATGCTAAATGTGAGATGATGATTTTCAGTTACTTTGTCCCATGTTCTTGTTAGATTGTTTCATGTGGTGCATGTTATTTCTGTACTAGCTCACTAGATTGTAGAACTTAGGGCAGCCGTGAGCTGTTAACTTTTGGTGTGATAGCATCATCTAAAACATTGTTTTCAGTCCTAGTACTTTGTTTTTACAATAGTGTATTCCGGATGATGTCCAACCAGCAAAGTCCCAAAGAAGCTACAGCTGTGACACAATTAGTCTGGTAAATAAATTTGTAGTTACAAGTATAACTCTTCAACTGAACAACGTTCCTTTTCTCTTATTATCAGTTTCCTCCTATGTCTATTTGGAGAGCTTATGAATTGTTACGAGTGATTTCTACTTGTTGTACCTGATTTTAAGAAAATCACTTTTACCACAATGAAAAGACTTGTTAGCATTTATCAGCCATTATACGGCAAATGAGCTTCAATGGTTTTCATATACTTTTCGAATTGATTGTGGGAGGGAAGAATCTACTTTGTGTTGGATGTAACAGTGTGATTGGAGCTTGTTGGGCTTCGTGGAGAGTCTTATCTGCGGTTGAACAAACACAAGAATCCAAAGTAACTTGCTGAAATCTGTAGTATGAATATTTATGAACAATGTCAGTCTGAACTAGCTTTATCATCAGCGCGTAAGAGTAAAGGAGGCTGTCTGTATGATTATTCCTGCCGGGGTGGTTGTCGTCATAACATTCGTTGTGACAATTCCATTTTCTTAAACCATAAACCCCTGATTGATATTTCGATTCATGCATCGTGTAGATAAATTCTTGATTTGCTTCACCTTTGCTATGGTTTAGGTTATTCAATCAGCTAAGGTTCTGAAACTACTACGTCTTTCCTTGAATTGTCGTCTCTGGTAGAATGTAAACTTGATTACATTCTGATTCTCACTCCTTTTTATTCATTTAAGACATGCATTATTATGTTTTTAGTATATGTATATTGAGAATTTCAGATTATTTTCACATGAATTTTCAGGCAAAGTCACACTTCTAAACGTTAGCAACAATGGAATCGGTCCATAAAAAGCGTTTCAGGTCTCGAAGGCGGTCTGAAGTGTGAACTTCTATAGTTTCTAATAAAATGATTCAAAAATTTCTAGTGTTTGACAATCTTCTAACTGATATCCAACTTGTTTGATTTCAGGGTTACGTGATCGGAAATGAGAATTCGCTTACAATTCTGTTTTGCCATTTTCCCATCCATTTAAGGTGAGTTAGAACTCATTCAAAGGCATAAAAGAAACTAGAAATTCAAGCCCATGAACTGTGTATTTATTCTTCAAGCGAAATATTGTTTTGCCAAATTTTATTTTGCATTTTGGTTGGTTTTGTCTTAAAAAATATAGGTTGTAGTTCTCAGCAAAAATGATGAAGTATGAATGATGGGTGGTAGTAGTATTTCATAGTGAAGTCACGCATGCAGTAGTTACTGCATTGTGTGCCCATTTCTTTTGAAACTGCAGGAGACAAGATAATATTACTTGGTACAGAATCAGATCCAGTTCACACTACAGAAAATTCAGTGCTACTCCTAGTTAGTCTACAACTACTATCTGTGAAGTAAACATCTTGTGTGAACACTACTACCATTTTTTATGATCAATAAGGCGAATGGGATTCAATGTTTTAGGGAGCAGTGGTGGTCGATGGCATTCATAAAGGGTGATTCTCTTCAGGTGTTGGTCGTAGGGAGGGATTTATTAGTAGTTTCAGGGAGCAGTGGCGGCAGAATCTTCGATTGGCGGTAGTGGTGGCGGGACTAATGGCTGACTACCTCGGATAATAGTTGCCATCACTGGTCTTGTCTTGGTTGCCCTGTGTACACTGATACACTCTCTTAGGTAATTAGTTCCCTTTTTCTTTAAACAGAAACCCTATAAATAATTTTACAATGAAATTTAATTTTTTAGGATCAGCACAATAACCCTAACAAGTACTACTTATTAAGATCTGATCTTGAATTGCTCCATTATGTTTTGTTCTTCAGTTGAATTTATATGATTAGCAGTTTAAGTTTAGGTGGATTTTGTTTTGTTTTGTTTTGTTTTGTTTTGTTTTGCCAAACATTGAATAAGGAAATAGATAACTACAGTACGCAACTCTCTCCTTGCTATATTTTTGTTTTGTTACTTTTTCATTATTATAGGAAATGCTTCCCTCCCATACCACTAGTAAACTACTTGATTAGAGAAAATTGCATGTAAACAGTGACTAAGAAAACACAATTGAATTGAATCAGTTTGTATTCATTATCAGTGGGTGTATATTCAGGGTGCACTGCCTATATTTTTATGCTGCTGTTCAGTTTACCAATTTAGGGTTGAGCACATGAGTTGCCAATTGGCTCGACTGTTGTTTGCGCTAGATGCATTTATGGTCGTCTATGTTTGTTTGTTTCTTCTTATATGGAAGAAGGATTCTCAGATATTCTTCACACTGGAGGTGCATTAGTTTGTGTCTATGTAATGGTAACATGGGTAGAGTTTAACGTTTATGTATATTCTTCATGAGAAAAATAAAATGGCTGTATATCCAGTCTTATAATGAAGAAAACGACAGCCAATTTCTTTATAGAACTAATTTGCAAAAGCACTAAGGTTGACAGCTAGTGGATTTGTTGATGTCCAACACCAGTACCAGCATCGTCGGCACAGGGATATTCTGAAATATAATATCGTACTGTCGTCGTCACCCGGGCTTGTGCACATTTATATGTTTCAGAACTTTTGGTTCAAAGATCCACTTTCTCGTATTCTTAACTGTGCTACGCATTCATATGGGTTATTTCGCTGTTCGAAATGCTAAAACATCACCATGCCTATTTGGGATATAGATTTAACTATGCTAGGAGCAGATGATGTTGTTATGTTGCGTTTCTTAAGTTGTTTATGTTTATAGATAAATCACCCCTAAGTTATATCTATTGCGTTTCTCTTCAGCTGACAATGTGATTTAATCTTTATTTTCAGAGGACATCTTAGATCACCATGGTCATAGAGGATAAGAAAACAACCCTTTCGCCTCAACGGTGGAAAATCCATTTGACCCAGATGGAAACTCTGTGATGGTGAAGTCAAGTTCTTGAAAAAAAGGTAGCAGTATTGTGTGAGTTATTTCAGTTCATCCTGAAGCTACATTTAACGAATTTCTTTAAGATTATTACTTAAAGCTTCCTTGATGTTGACCTTTCTGCTTGTGGATGCAGGGTATTGCTCCACAGATAAGAGCTGAACTCTGGCCATTTGTTCTTGAAGTGTAAGCATCTTTATTTCTAACCTTTGTGGTTCTTTGTTGTGCATTTCAAGATTTTGTCAGATTCTTAATTATGCTATTAGAATTGTCATGGTGCATTAGTTTGGTGTGCTCCACCTCTTTTTTCATCTACGGTTTGGTCCAGCCAACTCTACTTCATCCATTTACTTCTCTCGTATGATCCACCACCAACAACAAACCTCTCTTTGGCTTTACTCCAAAAAGACCCCAGTTTTCAATCATTTCCTTCAACCCCAACAAATTTCTGTTTTTTCCTTTAACAATTAAAAGGCTTTCATCATAAGACATGTTAATTTGTGTACCAACTGAACCGGTTCTTGAACGCAAACCAGTGTGCAAAACTTGGAGAAGCTTTTTATGTCATCCATCATTCTCTAAGTTGCACGTTTAATCATCTTCTTACTGCTCATCTAGAATGAGCAGTAACTTGGTAAGGAAGATATAATGACCCTTGTGGTTCTAGATGAAGATTAACCGACATGGTGTCGGCATTAAATTTTTACTTTCGAACAGATTAGGTAGTACATGGTAAGTTGCGCGTTGGTGTAGTAGTGGTTGAAACCCGCGTGTGCTGTTTATTACTGCGAAGTATGAAACTTTAGGTCTGAACGCTAAACCTCCAGGGCCAAGTTTATATAGTCATTCATAGAAAAAATCGCAAGGTCCTGATTGGCACTGAGTGTAGTTTATAAGGTAGGTATTAGGAGTGCAAGCATCTGTTTCACTTTTTCATGACAAGGTGACAACTTACCATGAATTGTCTTCATTTGAATCTGTCTAGGTTTAAAGCAAAATTTGGAGATTATATATTTGTTATATTATGACTTAAATCCGCCTCCTGATCTGAAATACTATCATCGTGATAAAGTTTTGCATACTGGTCCAAAACCTACATCGTGGTACAAAATTTGGTTTGTCAGCCAAATTCAATCCCATGTCCGGAAATTTTAAAAATTGTGAACAGGACAATTTCTTGCCAGTGTTGGATTGTGTTCTAGCAATTAAGAAACTTTACTTCTGTTGCTGGTTAGGATAACAATATAAATTTTCTGTCTTTAATTGGCCAGGCTTTTTTGTTTTCCTTACCTTTGTATCACTATATTTTTGCTGTCATGACCTGAGAAGCTTGAGAAGAAAGAGAGATCAGTAGAAGTCAGAAGAGGTAGAGTTGTGTGCTTATCTTATTTCCTGTTGTTCTATGGATCAGTGCTTTAGGTAGAATTGTCTGATGGCTATGAATATGATTTCTGGATTTGAAGACTAGAAATTTCTTTTTCCTATCAATTCTTTTGATTTATTGATTTTGATTGGGGTTTTCATTTTTTCATGATGCAGAAAACAGTTTGAGAAGTGGAGGAAACAGTGCAAACGTGCATCTTTTCAAGCGCATTGGTATGAGCGTGGTCAAGTCAACCGGTTGGAGCGGCGGTACCGCAACGGTACCGACAACAATGGGGACAGTGAGTGTTGTCGAAGATCCAGATTCAGCTGCTCCAAAGGATGTGATTGCGGAGGAGTCCTCCTCGGTTGTCAAAAGAGAGCCCAGAATGTGAGGACTCTGATGGTGATCAGGTTCTCCTGATTAATTTTCCTCAGTGCGCCAACTTAACAAGACAAGAAGGAGAGTGGAATCACAAGGGTGGATGCTATGTAGCTGTTACATAATCATTTGACTCGGGTCTATTGAAAAACCTGAGAGTCAGCAGACTTCTGCTACTGAAAGTAGTGATGAAAATGATCCTGATAAGCCCACTGTGACCCTCCAAAGCATGCAGTCCGAAATTCTGCAGAGATGAAGACTTGGAGACATGGCAGTGAATCATTTGATTTGATCTGTTGAGGAGGACCAACAGAGTGGATTATCTACTCTCCAACCCAGGCTGTTATGTTGCAGACAGGGAGTACAGTGTAGTAGAGGCCGTGGGACTATGACCAACTAGAACCCTGTAAAGTCTTTTCATGCAGCACTCCCAATGGCCATGCCCGAAGCCTACGCAGTCTAACGGTGATGAGATGTTGGATATCGTCAGGGAATGAGTGACCTTTTTGATCAGCTATAGTTGCGGTGGTAGAGGATTGTTATTTGGCTTTCTTTTTTTTGGGCTTGGTGGGATTCAATGAAGAACAATTTCAGGCTTGACCGAGTCTGAATCGGAAAGCAGTTGCACACGGTTTTCAAGATTATCAAGTTCAAAGACTCTTCCTTGTCCACAGGCATCCAGAGAAGAAGATGCAGGTTGTTGAAGACTTTTGTTTGTTTGTCCGTTCACTGAGAACCTATAGAAACTATATAACTAACCAACTGCAGTTCTGGTGCTGTCATGGGTATTACCAAATCGAAACAGGCAATGGGTCCAAAGCAAACATAATCCCCTTGATATACACTGATTTTGTTTTTGGGCAAGCAATATGTGCACTGGCAGTGATGGAGACCAGGCAGCTATTCATGGCTACGATCGAAAGGAACTCAGCTTGGGGGAGAATAACGCAAAAGCAGAGGACCTGTAGCTACATGCAATTGCATGGCTTGTGTACTGCAGCATATAAATGTAAGCTGCAGCAAGGATAAAATGAAACAATAATGAGAGAATGTATGTAATCATTCATGTATGTATATGAAACTACTGCTAAATGAATCCATATCTCGTTTACAAAGCTTGTAGGCCTTTTATGCCAAGTCAATATTGTACAAATTTTTTTTTTTTGTTTGGTTACTAAATACAGCCAAAGCCAAAGAGCCGGCAGTGTCTACTCTAGTGTTTTCAAATTTCATATTTTGTTTGCTTGGTGCTTGGTGGTGCTGTTGTTGTCTGTTTCCTCAGCCAAAGCCAAAGAGCCGTTCTAATTGAAATTTGAAATATGAAATCAGTTCCTAAAAAGAAGTTGTACTATCGTGTCGCAGGAGAGCATGTCAACACAATGAAGAATGCACCTGTAAGCCGTCGGATTCTGCATCCATCAACATGCATCTCTATATAAAAAGATCTGACGGTGCTGAGGTGCGTGTGGATGGTACAGTCATATAGGTGCTCAACATGTTACGCAAGGGACACTGATAAATCGTTTCTATCACTCAGATACCCAGATTTGTTCCACCAGAAATGAAATCCATTCCTCCTGTTAATCAGTTGATGTAAATCATAGATGGATTCTAACCTTGTTTCATTTGATTTACTAGAAAAAAAGAAAGCTTGGCTATTCGATCCTTTGTTTCAAGTTCTAATTTTTTTCTAGATCTTCATGCATACCATCTAATGGTACTGAACAAACTCAATCATGGCTTTTTACTATATCTTATCACCAAATTCTCATCTTCATTATTCAGTCATGGAGGTGCGTCAGCTAACTCTCAGGTAATCCCGCAATCCAATTTCAATTTCAATTTCATTTTCGTTTTCATTTTCAATGTGTTCAGATTTAGGGTCACTTAAATTGAAACGACATCTTAAGATTTTGTGGATTTTTTTTTTTTTTGAATGAAGGTCTCTCAAAAAAGACTATATAACCAAGTAATTTTGGGGAAATTTCCTTTCTTCAGCTGGTTTCCAACTCCAAGGTAATCTCGTATTCCAATTTCAAGAATTTTTCCTTTTTTGAGCTCTTATTATTGTTTTTGGTATCAATTCCATGATGAGCATGTCAATTTGCACTATATAATATAACGATTATTACATTCACTCTAGGAACCAACTAACAAGACAACCCATACTGCTACTAATACTACGGCAGTGATGGAGAAGAAGACAAGAGCATGTAAAAGAAAAGATTGTGGTGATGCTGACACGACAAATACGTCAACAGCAACGGAGACGAGAAAAGGGCATGTAGAAGAAAAGATTGTGGTGACACGAATACTCCAACAGTGATTGAGAAGAAGAAAGAAGCATATAGAAGTAAAGACTCCGGAGATGCAGCAAACACGTCAATGGCGATTAAGGCAAAGAAACAAGCATATAAAAGAAAAGATTGTGGTGATACAAATACTTCAGCACTGACTGAGAAGAAGAAGAAAAGAGCATATAGAAGAAATGATTGTATTATTGGTACAGATACTCCAGCCGTGATGGAGAAGAAGAAAAGTGCATATCGAAGAAAGAAGTGCCTTCCTCATGATTTAATTGTCGAAGAAATATTAACCAGGCTTCCAGTCACATCACTCCTGAAGTCTGTTCGGGTATCCAAACTCTGGTATAACTCCATTCACAATGATCATAAACACTTAACTTATTCTCATTTCCTTCAATCGCAGAAACAGCCCCAGGTTATCTTTAGTCTTTTGAATGTCAGGTCTGGGTTTCAACCTAACACTGATGATACTAGTTATGCCTGCCACTTTTTCAAATTTACTGCTGGAAATTACTCTTATGACCATGTCCTAAGGTTTGACAAGTTTCGGAATGCTCTTACTCATCCTCATATGTGGGAACTGGTTGGTTACTGCAATGGTCTACCTTGTATGGCAGAAGTGGGTCATTACTCAACTCGCTACATGATTTTGGACCCAAACAGGGATGATTTTCTCTATATCTTTTATCCAGCCAGCGTTGGGATATGCACCCCCAATGCCCACATCATCTGTCACGGATTTGGGTTCGATCCCTCAGCAAACGAGTACAAGTTGGCAAGTATTTTTCGTACTGCTGAAAACGAGCTTAATTTTGTGGTTTTCACACTGGGAACTAAATCATGGAGAAATATCACTGCTGTAACGACACCCATGTCAGCTCATGGTGGCCGTCCTATTATAAAGTTAAGATCACCCACTGGTAGTGACAAATCAGCCATCTTCTGTGCCACTAGTAGCAGCCGCAGCAGTGGATGTCTGGTCTGGAAGATAATAGCAACTTTGGGGGGAGCAGGAACGAATCATATCCAACATGATGTTAATAATGAGATGGAGATGCTACTGTTGTTCAATCTGCATGACGAGAAGTTTCAGTTCATTCAACTACCAGCTAAAAGTACAACTGACGAGCAGAAGAAGAACTTACTTGTTGATTATCCTCATCTTCTGGAGTTCAAGGGTTCTCCTTGTATTGCACGTATTGAAAAACTACCAGGGAATATAAGTGATTATCCTCATCGTTGCCGTGATGATCATCAGGGTAGTAGCAATTGCTGCTGCTGTTGTTGTAAAGTTCATTTGTATGTATTGAAGGATAAAGTCGAGCAAGCCTGGGTTAAGGAGGAGAGTTTTGATGTTTGTGTAAATTCTACTCCCAGATTTTTAAGAGAACTGGGCACTCTGGCACCAGATCCCTGCTGCTTTTGTTTCGGCAGTACTACTACACCTCCTACTCGCATCTTCAGTTTCTCAGATTAGGTGTTACTTTACTGGTTCAATGGGGAATATCTTCAAGTTTACAACTTGCATTCTGAAAAAATTCAGCTGGTGCTGCCTAGTTATTCTAAAGAGAGTGCTGTCTTTCGAGCTAAGAGGAAGGAACCGCGACACGTCTTTAATTCTTCTGGTGATGATGATATTTATTGCTCCAATATGGATTATCAGCTGCACTGTCATGAGGAGAACTTCCTGTCTCTGGAAACCTTCATACCCGAAGGAGTGCAAGGAGTAGATGCTGATGATTTCTCCAAGTTAGATATGGAGAGAGAAGACCGTCGGTGTTCCGCATTTGTGTATATCAACAGAGGTTCGAAAGTGTTTTATCCTTCTTTTAATTAGTACACATGTAGTAACTTATCTTGGTAACTGTCATCAGTTTACTAGATTACTTGTAGTAGTCAAGTTTCAGAGCTACTGTCATGCTCTATTAGGAGAACCTAGGTAGCTTAAATTGATGAGTGTGTCAAAGTGAAATCATCATAAACTGCAATGAATTTTTATGTTAAGAATTTATGTGAAAGCTAGTATGTGAAAGCTAATTTTGTTTTCCAGAAAACGGTGATGAAGCACGCAGTTGAATGAGGTAGAGAGGCGATAATGAACCTTTCTGTAAAAATCATGTATACAGAATTCTGGTTCAGTGAATTTCATTCTCATTGAACCCTGGCAGAAGTGGTACACAACAGATTGAACTATTTTCTGAAAGAGAACAGATTGAACTTAATATTCTTTCTTTTTATAGTTTCATCTCAAAATTTCTGTTCAAATTCATATGGTTTAGTATCATATTTTCAACTTCAAGCTCATTATCTTAGAGATTCTATGAAGCCCAGGTGACCCTGAAAATGCTTTTCGAAAAGAGAGTCAAAACAGTGTAACAATGGCAGACAACATAGCAAAGTTTATAAATGCTTATTTGATTGTAAACAAATCATGATACAATATAATACACTCCCTCTTCTATACTCGTGTGGATGACGAAAATCTTAAAATAACAACTCAGCAAACAAAGGAACAAACAGCCCAAATGACCTTGAAAATGAACATAATTCTATCAATGAGGGACTCAGCAACAAAGGCAGGAATTGGGCTAACTCTTTGTGACTACATGGGTACAATCAAAGGACTCGATGCAAACTGCACTTCCTGGGAGCAATTAGAAATCCAAAGGGCTGAAGCGGGCATTCCAATTGGCAACAAAATGGAGTGATCACACTATCTCGTTCAGAAGCAATTCTAAGCTGCTGATAGGAAAGTATGCAACAACAATGAAACAGCGATACATGATAAGTGCAAACTTCGGAAACAAAACAAAGTTTGAGATAAACTTTTTAGCTATGGATTTTATTTTTGTCGGAAGAGTAAATATAATTTGGGCCGCAAACTTATCAATCTTTTGTAACAAGTATGCCATCCAGCACACACACGGAAGGACATTACTCTAAATGCTTTATTAATCTAAAATAATAAAAAAGAAAAATGAAAGATAAAATAAAATAATGAAAGATGGAATTTACTTGTGGAGATAAATGCCAGTCTAGTAGTTGTTGAGTTCAGGGTTCATGAAATTATACATAAGATGCAAAAATCCAAATCTAAAAAGGCTTTATGGGGTTAAAGAGCATTCGATAGAGTCGAATGGACCTTCTTGCTTCAAATAATGACTAAATTTGGTTTTAACGAGAAGTGGTGTAATCTGGTACACCAATGTATCTCAACAACTACTCTATCAGTTCTCATTAATGGATCTCCCACTAAGTTTTTAAGCCCACTAGAGGATTGAGACAGGATGACCCTATCTCCCCTTATTTGTTCTTATTCTATATGAAGGCTCTCTCCAGAACAATTACGGAAGCTGAAAACTTAGGCCTGATTAAAGGTATCAAAACTGTTCATAAAGCACCCTCTGTTAGCCACTTACTTTTTGCCGATGACTGCTTAATTTTTTGTAAGGTCAGTGAGAAAACGTGTCATAATTTGGTTAAAATGTTTAAAGACTTTGGGTTAGCTTCGGGCCAACTAGTAAACTTAGACAAATCAGGGGTTTCTTTCAGCCCGAAAACTGATACTAGTATAAGACAAAAGGTTAAACAAATCTTGGGAGTGAAGGCTATCCTCCTAAATGATAAGTACTTAGGCTCACCACTTTTCACTAATAGATCTAAGATTACTTGTTTTGAACCATTGATTGAAAAGATGAAAATTAGAGTTCAGAGTTGGAATGACACTAACCTAAATAATGCTGGCAAAACAGTGATGATAAAGAATGTAACTTCATCGTTGTAAGTCTATCAAATGATCTGTTTTAAGATTCCGGTGAAAATTTGTAACAATTTAACAAAAATTCAAAGAAACTTTTGGTGGGGAAAAAATGAAAAAGGTCTAAATGAACAAGGTAAGAAAGGAGTATTTCTTAAAAACTGGGATTGTATAACTAAGTCCCTTGATGATGGGGGCTTAGGAATAAAAAATATCAAACATTTCAACTTAGCTATGACAGCTAAAATGGGATGGAGATTGAATGAAAAACCGGACTCTCTTTGTGCTACAATTCTTAAAGAAAAATACTATCCTAATATTGATATTCTACACATAAACACCATTCCTAATAGAAGGGATAACTGGATTTGGAAAGGCCTGTTGACTGGTATTCAACAGATAAAAACTCACTGCTTTTGGGAGATATGGAATGGCACAAATATAGATATATGGGAGGATTTTTGGATCCCAAATACTAATCCCCCATATCCCAAACCAAACTCAGTAACTGAAAACATGGTAAAAGTGAGCGATCTTCTTACTTCTTGTAAAGAGTGGGATGTTGATAAGTTAAAAAATGCTTTGATAACTACTTAGTGGAAAAGAGTAAGAAATTAAAAATCCCAATTGTGGACAGTGAAGACACTCCGCATCGGAACCTTAATATCACAGGCACTTCCACTGTAAAATCACTTTACAATCATATCAACTCAACCGACAACACAAACCAAGATTGGAACATCATTTGGAAAATGCGTATCACACCTTCAGTTAAGATTTTCATTTGGAAAGCAACGCACTCGATACTGTCCAACAGTATGAGAGTTGCTGCAGTAATCCCAAGCATAAACACAACCTGCAAATTGTGTAATATTGGCCAAGAAACATTAACCCACTTATTTCTGGAATGTAATTTTTCTATATAGGTGTGGATGAACTTTAATTTTGATATACAGTTTATACGGAATGGCACAAATTCTTTTCATGAATGGCTAAATAACTGTTTTGAAAATCCGGATAGAGGCGACTATGGCATAGATTGTCAAGTACTATGTAGTGTCACTATTTGGCACATTTGGAAGACGAGGTGTAAAGTAACTTTTAAAAAAGAGAGCCAAAATAGTGTAAACATAGCTAACAACATTGTAAGATATCTGAATAGCTATAAGACAGTGAACAATCCAGGGTACAACATAATGCAAACTCTGTTCTACGATCCTCTAAATGATGAAACTTTGAAATTCACGAAGACGGAAGAGACACCAAGACAAATGGGTATACAAATCAATATTTCTCTAACGATGATGAACTGTGATGCTAAATCAGGTATTGGGATGACTTTCTGTGACTATACAGGTCATACTAGAGAATCAAGGGGACTGTATTCCACTACAACAAACATAGAGCAACTAGAGATAGAAGGTGCTGAAGCAGCTTTCAAATGGGCCACAGAGTGGAGTGGACATACTATTACCTTTAGAAGTAATTCCGAACCTACTCTTTTATCGCTTATAGGAAAGTATGCAAAGGCAAGACAACAAAGATACAAGATCAGTGGTGAATTCTGCAACAACAATAAATTCGACATCAATTTTTAGTTAACTCTTTTGTTCTAGTTAGGAGATCAACTATAATTTGGGCAGCAAATGTATCAGCTTTTTGTAACAAATATTCAATTAAACATGCCTAGACAAGATATGACTTATGCGCTATCTTAACTTATTTGAATATCCAGAATTAGAACCAACATGTAATGGATTATAGATCCTCTAATTATCGTCGGCATGGACCAATGTTATCTGTAATATGAGGGAAACCTCTTTTTCTATATAAAAAAAAAAGTAGTCGCTGAGTTTGGTAAAGAAAACAAGCTTATTATATGGGCGACATGTTTTATTAGAAGGGCGGGAGTATGATAGTAATGTCTCTTTAGTTGGTTAGGGGATGTTTTAAAGGGGATGTTAATTGACTAGGTTACCCTCCCCATTTTTTTAACCTAAATCAAAACTAAATTGAAAATTTGTTTTCTTTCTTCTTCTCTTCTCCTCTTCTCATCAACCATAACCTTCATTAAAACTCAAAATTTCATCGTCTTCGATTAATCGACGATTCGAAAATTAATTAAGTGTAGTGTAATGACTTATATGAAGTATGTTTTGGAAAATCCAATTAGGGTTTAGTTTATCTTGTTCGATTTAAGTTTAATTTCTATCAAAAATTAAGGTTTTAGATGAAAATTGAAATTAAAGTTTCCGGGCTTATGTGAGTTACGGTTGATTTTAACTCTATTACGAACCGTAACTGGAAATTTTGATGTTGTTACGGTTGGTAATAGTTCAACTACCAATCGTATGTTCTTGTATCTGAGAATTTTATTCAGTTACGGTTGGTATCGAGCATTTGGTTACCAACTGTAACTGAGTTACGGTTGGTATATAACATTTGGTTACCAACCGTAACTGAGTTACTGTTGGTATCGAGCATTTAGTTACCAACCGTAACTGGTTTTACGATTGGGTTTTCCCCAAATTTAACCAGTTACGGTTGGTAGTTCATCTTTTATGAACCGTAACTATGAATTACGGTTGGTTACGAGCAAAATGCCAACCGTAATTAGCTCTGAAAATATAAGAAATTGAATTTTTTTACGTAATTGAGCAACAAAAAGCTAGTTGGGACTAATTTAGAAATATACCTGGTCATTTTCAGGCATTGGGTTTTCACTATGTTGGTTAATTTCTTCAATTGATTGAGATTGACCTTCACTTTGGGTTAAAACTTCTCTACCATCTCCAATATTTTTTTTTAAACTCTAAAATCTGATTTTGTTTTGATCTTGAGTTAATATAAGTGAAATTAATCATTAACATTAAACTTGATTATCATCAGTAAACTAGGTTATTAATTATGAGAGTTAATTTGTCATTTCCAGTTAATTTTTGATAAACGACATCTTGAATGATCATGTAATGACCTTTTTGTCATATTGAAATGCGGCCCTTCTAATAAACCTCGCCGCCACTATAATAAGGTTGAAAGAAAAAGAAAGGTAAATCACACATATTACTACTCCCGGCCGATACCCCGCCTTCATCACTCTCACACTGAGGTTTTCCCTCGTATCTCACTCTGTCTTATTTTTCCCCTCCTCACTCGCTCCTTCGATTCCTTTCAATATCCCCTTCGATTCTTTCACCGAATTCCTTCAATTGACGACGATTGTTAATTGAATTCATCAAAATGGAATTTACTGGTAGAGAAGATGAAGATGAAATTGATAAGAGAAAAGTTGAAATTGATAAGAAGAATTTAAGACCTAAAAATCAATATCCAGTTAAAGAGGAGAAACCTAACTCTCAGAATGGATATGATAATGGAGAAGAATCTTAAGTTGAACCACAATGGGAAAGGAGCCAAGAAGTTTGTTGATGCGCTGTTTCTCTTTGTGTCGAAGAAAAATGATTACTGTGATTTTGCGAAAAATGGTGGAATAAAGTTCAAATCGAAGCAGAAGTTTATATATTTCAGAAATTCTTTTTTCCAGTGAGATAAAAATTCACTCAAGCTTGGGCCTACCTTTAAGGCTCTTGAAAGGAAGCTGGACATCTATGTAAGTATGAATGTCTAAAATTTGGCTCTTCTTTCAATTTCTTAGGTTTATATTGTGCAACCAATTTTGTTTCCCTTAAGATTATTAGTATGATACTTCCATGAAATTTCCAGAGAAAACCGAAAATACGAAACCGAAGATACGTATTACGGAGTATGTATGAGTACAAACACATGTTAAGATACGTTGAACCGTATCTTAAAGACTAGTATGATATCCGTATTTTCGGTTTTCTCTGGAAATTTCATGTTAGTCAATTTCAATTTGGTTTGGTTGTTGAACATAACATGCACCTGATAAGAATCCCCTGGACAACTTTTGTGTTCCCATGATTTTCATCTTGCCGTACACAGTATATACTACATACTTTGTTTCATTTTAATAGAATGATTCACTGGAATCGGTTTATGAAAATCATGTGCTAGTTTTCAAATAGTTTTGTCTCCTTAATTTTCTGATATCGTGTATGTATATATTGTTGTCACAATATGAGTTTGGATGATGTGTCATGCATCTCGCATGTCATTGTATGAAAAAGTAGGATAATATGTCCGTAAGTTTACTAGCATCCTGAGAACTATTGCCGTTTCAAGCGGCTGATCACGATAACTGCTCTTGTGAAAGATAAGTTGGATGTATGGCCTGTGATTCATGTATCAACCATATTTCCAATTTCTTCTCTTGGAAACTTCCTTATGTTGTTACATATGTTTTAAGGTTTAGTGTCGTTTCATTGTGTTTGCATCTAATGATTAACTTCAAGATTGGTGTGTAGATGCAAGTTCTACACATCTGGATTATTCAAAACCTTGAGATGCCATGCATACCTAAATCGCTTCTGTGAAAAGGTGTCTATTTAATGTGTCGGTTCATTTCAAATATGACTACATTAAGTTTTGGTTTGTACAATCAGTTTTGTGTAACAGCATATTCTGGTGGAAGGTTTCCTTCTCTGTGAACTGTCACCATTCTCTTAATGCTGAATTAATCGGCTTAACCGGTAAATGAGGGATGGACTGATTTCTCGGTTTTTAGTGCATGTGCAAACGCAGTAGACACAATTTCTAAACTTGTGGGACAATGGTTAATTAACACTTGTTCAATTAGTGAACAATATGCATTTCCACACACAGATACATCATTTTCTGTAGTGATGATCTGCAGTAGAAAAGATGTAATGTCTGAGTACCGAGATGAACCATTTATAGAATAATGATACATCTAACTCGATACTGATAATGAAATGTGATATATTTAAATCACATCTCCATTGGTATTTACTGTATAGAAAGATACAGTGACGGTGGTTCAAGATGTATCCAACTGTAAATGAAAAGACTCCTTCATGGTAGTTTGAACCACAGTAGGAAGGATACGATCATCATGTATTTACAGTTGGACCGAGTTCAGTTATTTGGGGAAGAAGACATACTTTGTACAGTTTGCTTATCGGCAAAAGTAAAATTCTATTTGAGTTCAAACACAAACAGACTAGTGACTGTTTGGGAATTCGGCGTAATCTAAGGCCTCACATTAGTCCCCACTAATTAAGGCGAGATTAATAACGAGTTAGCGATCTAATTTGCAGCAGGATCAAAGAAACTTCTTTGATTTTAAGAGCGATTAAGGATCTAACTGAAATATATATTAATGTGGCTGTGACAAGTAAGTGGTGGAGCGCTCTAAGTGGTATATCTCAACTCCTTTAGAATATTGTTTCATGCCAATTAGTAACCGGGAATAATAGGCATGAAATGTGGGGGACGTACCAGTTGTATACCCTCAAAAATGTGGGGGTTAGAGATTCCATACTCAGATTACCTTTTTCTGTTTATCAAAAGATATGCTTGGAAATTTTGGAATCTACATTTTTCATAAATGAGTTACAAACTTACAATGAGAATTGAAATAGTTTGAAATAAAATCGAGTGCGTCGATTAAGTCAACTTGTAACAATTTGAATATTAGGGCGGCTGACCGAATATCCAAATAGGAAGTGTTACAATTACAATGTTAAACTTATTTATTGAGGAAATAAGTCTTTTGCCTACAAAATGTGTTTAATCTCTAGTAAATAATCTGATCTTTCTCTGAATATAGTGGAGAAGATAATGTGGTTATGTTAGATCTGTTCCAGTACTTTGTTCTGATTTTCACCGTGATAGATACAATGGTTTTCAGTGTGGTTTTATTGTTCTACAGAGATTCCCCAAGGTCTCCGATGATCCACCTACTTTTGAAAACGTTCGTTTTACAAGATTTAACCACAAGCTAAAGTTGATTGCTCACTCTAAGAAGAATCCTTACAAGAAAACACGTTCAAAAAGAGTAAGCATCAATGTGAGAAGAACATCCACAAATTGGTCTTCAGATAAAAAAACCCCTTCGAAAACACATACGAAGAGTGGTGTAATCAATTTGAAATCACCTATCAATGTGAACAAGAAAGTTGTTGTCAAATTGGGATCACCCAGGAAGAGCACGGTAACATCTAAGAAAAAGAGTTCTGTAATTGCATACACACCTCCAAGGACAAGATCTCATAAAGTTTTAGGTGATACTAAAAAATCCAACCAGCCTTCCCCGTCTCTGTATTCACCCCTTAAGACAAAGTATAGGAATGCTGTTGCGAGTGCTGAAAAATACCAGGAGAAGAATGAGCTCCGTCAACTCTTGCGGAGGAAGAAAGACATTATGGGATCTATGAGTCTATATCAGAATGAGAGGGATCGCAAGGACCAACAACTTTCTGAGCTGCAGAAGAAGGAACTAGAATCTTCCTCAGCTTCTTTGTATAACCTGGGAAAAACATGTTTCTTGAATGCCACACTGCAGTGCTTAAAAGCAGTTTCCGAACTGAGATTAGAGCTTACCAAGTGATTTTATTTTCTGTCTCTAATTTTGTTTGTAAAATATTTGTTATCTCCAATTATTAGTTTGATTTCTATACTTTCAAATAGATATGAAGGAAATCCAGATGACTCGGATGAGTCAAACTTAGTGACAATGACAGCAAGAGACTTGTTTTCTGAGTTAGATGGTAGCAAGACACCCGTCTCTCCAAAGAAGTTCTTGAGGGTGAGTTCTCGCTCGTATTTTCTTTTCATTTTTAATTTATGTCACTCATACATTTGTGGTGATAAAATTTTCGTTCTGGCAGCTTTGGGAAATAAGTATTCCGATTACAGTAAGAAGAGAGGTATTCTTTGTATCATATTAAACCGGGAAATACTACTGCCTATCGATGTTGGTTTTCTAATCAGTTTACAGTGAATGTTGGAATAAAATTAGGACGCAGAGGAGTGCTGGACGAGACTTGTAGATACCTTTTTAGAATCTCTTCTTAAAGCAGAAAATGGGAGGTACCTGCTTTCTTTTATTGGATAATTGCTATGTACATTCTTACTACTGTCCTGTACTTTTGCATTTATGCTGTTATATTACGCGATTTGATTAATTTAAAGCTTTTTGGTATTTACTTACAGTGAAAATCCCGAGGCTGTGAAAAAAATCTTCGGAATTGACATTGTTGGCAGGTACCAGTACCACCTGATGTTTGAAATATACCCTGTTTCACTTTTCCTGAAACAGAGGTAATATTATTCTTAGTGTCTCTACTCTTTGCTTCTGAATTAAGTTTGGAAGGTATTCACAAAACCTTGGTTACCAGTGTTCATTCTGAAGAAACTGGCCATTCAAGCTCCGAAAAAGCGTCTTTCAACATGTTTCCATGCCATATCTCAGATGGAGCGGAAACTCTTCTCGAGGCATTAAAGATCGTAAGTGTCTACTTAGATGAATTTTTATTAAGGAATTCGAAGTACTGTAGTTTGAAATAAAATTTTTGGTTAACTCCAAGTCATCTGCTACTAATTTGACAAATTGGAATTCATGCAGGACCTGAAGGACGAGAGGGATTTGTTTTCAGCTTCCTTGGGGGCTCGATTCTAAACAAATGAAAGAATCACGCATCGATGACTTACCAAGCTTGAGCGGGTTCATCTTGAGTTGGTACTTCCTACATCTTTCGAAGACCATTTTTAGGTGAGATTCGTGGCTCTCAGTCTCTGAAGTCTTAACTATGATGTCATCCACATATATCTCTACCGTCTGATGCAGTAGATCGTGGAATATGGATGTCATGGTGCGCTGATACATGGCGCCGGCGTTTTTTAGTCTGAAGGGCATCACCACGTAGTAGAAGTTCCTATATGGAGTTTGAAAGGCAGTCTTCTTTGCATCCTCTTCAACAATCTTTATTTGGTTATATCCATTAAACCCATCCATGAAAGAGAAGCGCGTCTTGCCTCCAGTCGCGTCCAGCGTTAAGTCGATGTTGGGCAGTGGAAAATCATCTTTGGGACAAGCCCGATTGAGATTCCTATAGTCTACACAGCACCGTATCTTTCCATTCTTCTTCACCACTGGGACTATGTTGGCTAACCAGGTCGGGTGCTGAATAGGTCTGATGATCTTGGCTTTCAACAGGCGTTCCACTTCTTCCTTTATTGCGAGAGCGGTTGCCCTCGGGAACTCTCTACTTATTTGTTTTATCGGCTGAAATTTAGGAGACACTCCAAGGTTATGAGCTACTAGGCTGCTGTCTAGACCCGGCATTTCATCGTAATCGTAGGTGAAAACATCTCTATATTCCCTGAGAAATGCGATCAATGCTTCTCTTTCTTTCGCGTCCAAACTTTTACTGATCATGATTGGTCGCTTTCCATTTTCTGTTCCGATGTCAATTTCTTCTACATCATCCATGGTGAGGTCTTTAGGAGCCCGTTCTTCTATAGACTGTGTATTCTCACCAAGTAGTTCCTGTAATTCTCCATCATCGATTGTACTGTAAGGTAGCTCGTTTAGGTTTTGATCGTATGAGGGGGCCTCTACGTTGGGCATGTCGAAGTTTTGCGTGCTTGTAGAGGCTCCCACGGTTAGTTGCTACAAGCGGTACACGTGTCCCCCATCTGGTCTTGAGAAACGTTGGAACCTTGGTTGATCTTCGTTCTTCTGCTTTCTTTCCTCTGGGAACATCATCCTGGACGGACTGAAGACCGACTTGGTTGGCTCCGTCTTCTCTTCCTCGCTCCATTTTGGTAGCGGGTAAGTTTTACCTCGGGAATTTCATCTGCTTCCTTAGCCAAATCATAAAAAACCACGTCTGCCATGTAAGCTTCTTCCGGGTCAAAAGGCTGGCTCGTGGCTGGTATCCGAAATTGCCTCCCCACATGTTAGTCTTGACGCACTGATGGTACGTTGACGCTACCACCTTATGGTTGAGTAACCACCCTCGTTCTAACAATACATGGAACGTCGTTTCGTCTTCCAGTACACAGAAAAGGGTAAGCCCGCGAATGGGACCAATCTTCATAACCAAATGGACGATCCCGATGGCCGTCTGAGTATGTCCTCCAAATCCTTTCACCGTTGTGGTTCGCATTTTGATTGCCGACTGCTACACTCCGAGAAGATCTAGTGTGTATGTAGAGATTAAATTTAGAGATGCACCCCCATCCACGAAGGCCCTCTTCAAAGGAATCTTATTGATGTGCGCGGTCAGGTACATGGGTCTAAGGTGCTCTCCTGGATAACAAATATCCTCGTCTGTGAATACGATAGTTTCTTTTGGGAGGGAATTGTAAGGCTTTCCTGTCGCAATAGCTTTGGCCACTTCCCTGCTTTGTCCTCGCTAAAACCCAGTGAGTCAAAAAACTGTTGGGCCAACACTGTGCCCGCGAATTTGTTAGCGTCGCCATCTGTGTTCGTAAGTGCACAACTTTCTACTGTGACCTCGCATGCTTCTTCATCCTTTTCTTCCCAGGGTTGCCATTCGTCTCCGTTGGGATCATGAGAAAGCATCATTACCTGATTTTGAGTTGCTTTCCCTCCCTCGGAATTTCCCATTTCGATTTCGCGCACTTCTAGTTTCTTCTGGAACATTCTTCTTAGGTTATAGCAGTCGACCGTGGGATGATGTACTCTGCGATGGAAGTGACAATATCTGGCATTGCTCTTCTGGATATCGTTGGGGTCCGCCCTTGTTGAAAGAAGATGAATTTCTTTATTCACCACCCACTGATCCAGGAGCCCGATGATCCGCTCTTTACTACAGGGAAATGGGGGAGGAAGCGGTTGATCCCTGTATGACTGATTTGTTTGCGCGCCCCGGCCTTCTTGGTTGTTGTTTGCACGTGTGTTCCTTGGTGTTGCGCCAGACATAATCCGAGTTGCTTTCTTCAACACAGTTGGCGATCCTCGATGCAGCTTCTTCCAGTTCGACGAAAGTTGGAAATCGGAAGTTCACTAGGATTTTCTTGAAGCATGGTATCATTCCTCGTACGCATATCTCCACTAGTGCATCTTCTTTAACGTCCTCATGGAAATCCAGCGCGAAATGTCGAAACCGAGTGATATACTTCCCTATGTCTTCCCCTAACCGCTGGTTACACTTACCCAAGTCGATCGTCGTGACTTTCCTTTTTGCAAAGTAAAACTTTCTGAGGAAGTGCGTGGACAGGTCCGTCCATGAACTGGTGCTTCCGGGTTTTAGGTTATCATACCAAGAGAAGGCCGTCTTAGACAACGACTTCGGAAACTCCCTTGGGCATAATTTCCCATCAGAGGCTCGATCATTCATAGAAGCGATGAATCGTCTAAGATGCTCTCGCGCATTCCCTTGTCCATCATACACTTTGAACTTTGGTGAGGTATAATCTTCTGGATATTGATAATCCACAATCTCAGGGGTATATGGGCTTGGCATAAAATCGTAGTTATTCTGTTTTACCACTTTGTGGTTTGTCTCGAAAAACTTGGCCATCGCCTCCTGCGTCATCATCCCGTGATCCTTTCCTTTATCCTTGGCGCTTTCTAAGGCTGCCTTGGACCTTTGCTCGTTGCTAGCTTCTTTTAGCAATTTTCTCAACTCTCTTTCCCTGCGGATGTGTTCATCCAATTCTTTCTGCATTTCCTTTAAAGTAGGTTGCGGGAGTGACGTGCTTCCCCCCTCTAGTTGCTTATCCTTCTCCCGCATCGCTTCAGGTCTTCTCGCTTGTAAGATTGGGTCTGTCACTATCCCTATCCGCTCCCCTTCTAGGTAAGGGGGCGGATTATTCAATTGACCGCTAGTCGCGTTCGGGCTAGTATCGCTCGGCTGCATTATGATAGACTAGGCACGAGCCTCCGGGTGTGGTCGCCAAATGTTAATACCGGAATTCTCGTTAGGTTCTACACGTCCTAGTCTACCAAGATGACCTCACTTTTCTTAGAATGGTATGAGAGAGAGTTGGCTTTCCATTGTACCTTATCCTTTCTTATATAGACTTTCCAAAAACCCCTTGTTTTTATGACATCTTGCCATGTGTCCTAAACCTCCTTAATTACCACTGCCATCCCTTGTCTAATATAACCTCCTTCTTCCTTGTTCATTACTTCATTGTCCCTTCTAATTCATGGATACTTCTTTGGTGGATTTGGGCCTTAGTCCCCAAGTCCCCATGTTCCATGTGTGGCCTTTCCCCTCTTTGGGGCATCCTAACCTGGTTAAGAGAATTATTTTTCATGTATCAACACAAACCAACCACCTCTTTATCACCCACCCACCAGCTTGCCCTTAGAAATGCAACTTGCTTTTTCTATCCATAGAACATTCAAACTTGCTTATGTCGATGTTTCTATCAATGTACAGGGACTTGTACCATCCAAAACTTGCCATTTTCGGTAAATGTGAAAAGTAAATTAAAATTATCTCCACCTGAGGGGTCCATATCACTATAAATCCACCTGATATCTCCTAGAAAGAATTGGAATCATAAACCAAGATAGGCTTAAGTCTAAGAGCAATTCCAATGGTAGTCCATCCGTACCATATATATATATTGGTTGACGGCTAAATTTTCTTAGATTAAGAATTGTTTCTTAATTTTATAAATATCCATATTTTTCTATTGTTTTACCTTTTATTATATTTCCTGTATTAGAGACGTAAACTCAATTACGAGGATAATGAAGCAATATAAATAGGGATAAAATGGTTAAAAATCATCTTAAAATTGCCACTCCGTCTATCTAATAGTACAAGAAAAAAATAATATTCCGCCTGTATAAAAGGTACAGAGGGAGTACATACCAAATTAGGTGGATGGTCAAAGTTAATTTCAATGAAGTGGAGAGGGGGCCCCTTCTGAGACAAACAAATACGACTGTTACAGTTGGGATTGGGAGGTGTAAACTGACTCGGGCCTTGGCTCCAACTGAACCGAGAGTCAACTCTAATTACATCGAGACGCGGCTCTAACTGGATCGATAATGTAACATTCCAACAACATAAAACGGTCACATTTGCACACCCCATAAATTTAAGTCAACTTCAATTTTTTCTAGTCTCCACTCATCTTTTCTTCTCTACATGATTTCAACTCAAATCCAATCTTCTCTACATCTTTTCAACACAAATTCAATTTACTATACATCTTTTCAAACACAAATTCAACATCCAATTAAATTGTTCATTGTTGACCAATTTAGACCAGGTCAATGTTGATCGGCAACCATTTTTTTTTGTTGCTATAAAAAGGTTCCTAAGTGCTCATGGCTGTTACGACGTCCCTATTACAAATAATTAGTAACTGCTCTCGACTTCTTGCTCACGAAAGAAGATACTTATTCATGTTATGAATTGGCACGTAGTAACGGCTGAGTGCCGATACAATGACCGTTGCAAACTGAAATTCGTACAGGCTAGTGGGCCATTACAAAAAATTTGTAATACCCCTTTTTGCAACAACGTTGACCCGTTACAACTCCTTTTCACGACGCGTAAAAATCATTACTACTAGGAAAAAAAATGGTGTAGTAAAGGAGAACTATTTGGGAATTGAGAAGGAAGAAAGGTTCTAATCGAAGTGTCAGGAGGAACTTTTGGGATATTATCCCTTTTACAATTTCGGGCGACAATCTGGATTAAACGAAATAATAGACTGTTTGATGGGAACTATAAGCTGAAAGAAAAGGTCATTGAAAGTAGCAAATTTCTTATTTTCAACTTATCCACAAGTTCATCTTCAAACTGGTTTGCATTATTGGGAGGCAGTCACAACTTCATGATGAGATAAAAAGAATTTATTTATTTAATTATAAGCGGGAAGAAAAAGTCATTGAGGGTAGCAAGATTCTTATTTACAGATCCGATTTTTTTTTTTAATATAACAATAATTATCAATTGGCATAAGCTTATAAATATTTATAACCGATCCGATTTTTTTTTTTAATATAATAACAATCATCAATTGGCATAAGCTTAAATAAAAGGTCATTAGGGATAGCAAGATTTTTATTTACAACTAGTTCGGATATTTTTTTTGATATTATAATTATTTGGCTAGGAAAAAAGAAAATTGATATAACAATAATTGTCAATTGGCATCAGAACGTAGTTCGGATATTTTTTTTGATATTATAATTATTTGGTTCGGAAAAAAAAACGATATAACAATAATTATTAATTGGCATCAGAGCGTAGGATTCAATTAATTTTATAAAATTAAATGTATTTTATTGAAACCTCGTTCCGATGTCAAATGAGAATAGCGGCTACACCAATCTCACTTTACTAGTTTTACTATATTTATATGGGGTGTCCTAAAGTGTTGAAATGACTAACCTACCCTTAATCTTATTTAATTTAAAACCAACCTAATAACCACCTATATATATATATATATATATATATATATATATATATATATATATATATATATATATAAC
>NW_020639929.1:4027458-4063141 GCF_003573695.1 Papaver somniferum
TATAACCACCACCTCTTCCCACCACCACCGCCCACCACCGCCGATTACCACCACCACCACCTCCGATTATCACCACCACCAACCACCGATTACCACCACCACCGCCCACCATCGCCGATTACCACCAACCACCGATTACCACCACCACCTCGATTACCGCCACCACCAACCACCACCACCTCTATATATATATTAATCTAAAACTTTAACAAAGATATTCTCACTAACACATTACTTGTCATTCGTTTTTGACTGAATAAACGAGAAGTAATCATCAAAATGAGTTGAAAATGGAAATTGCAGAGAGGTTTAATTGAGGTTTTTTCAGAGAAAAGTTCAGTTACGTCGCAAAAAACAAGTCTCAGCCGAACTTTTAGTTCGGTTACGTCGCAAAACGTTCGGTTTCGTCGCAACAAGTTCGGTTATCACGAATTAATTTTTTCTTAACCGAACTCAGAGTTCGGTTGATTCGCAAAAAATACTTTTAACCGAACTCCTTGTATTAGAACAACACAAGTCCATAAGTTCGGTTCCTTCGCAAAATAACGATATCCCAGAACTTTAAGTTCGGTTGGTAGAGCAATTTGATATGTAACCGAATACAAAAGATGTACCCAAATAAATTTTTTAGTTCAAAGTTCGGTTACCTACCATTTTATACTAGGTAACCGAATATAGCACTGTAACTTTGGTTTTTTTTTTATCGGTGAGTTTGGTCAGATACGCTTTTGGATAAAAGTTTGCGAACCAACCGAACTATGTACAGTTGGTAAAATTTTATTTTCACGTAAAGTTCGGTTAGTTATTGTTTGCAAAGGAACCGAACTTCTAGACCCTAAAGTTTGGTTACATTGCGGGCAAACCGAACATTACACTGACGACCAAAACCTCCATTAACGAGCGAGTTCGGTAACCTGCGTGTTTGGAAAACGTAACCGAACTACACTTTCAGGTGTGTTCGGTTACATGTTCTTGACATATGGTAACAGAAGTGGCCCAAATCTACATAAAAAATTTCATTTTTTTTGAAAGTTTGGAGCAATTAAACCAACATTATCTAAATTTGAAGCATAGCTGATAACCCAAATGCTCTTCCTCCGGTTGTGGTTGGTAAATTTTTTTCATGTTTTTCTTCTTCATCTTCTCTAACTTTACTCTCTCAATAATTCTACTTCTTTAGCTTAATCATTTCACCAATCATTACCCAAAATTAATCAGGAGGGTAGTTTAGGTATTAATATAAATATTTAGATAAAGGATGACCTAGATTACTTCTAAATGTCTTACTAAAAATAGAACCATGGTCTCCAAAAAAATCATGGTCCCAAAAAATCGTTCTTTACTATTATTAGGAGACTCGTAAACGATGTGGGACCTAAAATCAGAGGGCCGCAAACAGACAATAGGGTGCAGCTGTCCTTGAGGTAAGCCCAAACCCATAATCCTTGATCTAGTTGGAAATAGACCTTTGTAAGTTGAAACTTGAAACAAATTATTTACGCGTTTTCCAAAGTCTTAAATAGATGCTGAAATTTGTCTCATGTATCAGTACCAGTCTAAGCTGAACTAGGCTTAAGTCGTTTCCTGAAGAGACAACAATCGTTTAGGGAGATCCCGAGTGCACGAAAGAACCCAAACGGTATGTCTTTGCATGTAAACTACAGCCTACCCTTACCCTGTTATGCAAACCGAGGTTTTGGATTATAACGTCACCGTGTAGGTGTTGCCAGTTGCACCAGAGACAAATACTCTCGTGCAATGCTTTGGATCCATTGGGTTCACACCTACAATGAGATTTCTTCAGATTTATGTCTCCCAACTGATATAAAATATGCATCCAGTTGCCCTGCTAGCATACAGAGCCCAATATAACACCATATTTCTTGAACTCTCGCAGCGCAAACTTTGTATACCTATAAGTGCATCTGAACAAGAAGCAAACGAAATGGTAGCACTATTACGATCCTTGAGATACATCTGTAGTGCAGTGCTCATCTATCATTCGAAACAGGCGGGTTTTAGATTAGTTCTTATGATTTTTGATGGCCCCTCGATTTCTCTTCTTTTCATGATATATCAGGCGGATTGATAATGACCAATATATAGACCCATAAAAATAATTTTGAATTATTTGCAACATTTTTCGAACGAGCATGTATTGCATTTGCATGTTCTATAGAACGAAAAACCAAGACGATTTTCTAATGCGGTTCAGAAATATGTTTTGGTTGGCAACTAATGCGGGACAACTTTGGCCATATGTATGTTTCGAATGCTCGAGGGGGTTGGCTGGATATTTTGCTTCAAACTGATCCACTCCCAATACATCATTGAAGTTCATGGGTACCGCAAAATCACGGAATAATAGTCCCAAACCTCCAGTTTTTGTACTTTTACAATAAGAAGCATCAGTATTTAGTTTAATAGGATTGATGACAGGAGGGCTCCATCTATGCAGCACAACATTCCTAACAGTATTGGTAATGGAATTTTGGACTTCAACTGTATTTAGGGTAAATCTGGAGATGGATTATGCCAACTGAAGAGGGTTTTGAGATTTGTTTTCGAACACTGTCGAACATCTCTCTTTCCAACCAACAGATAGTGGCCATCTTAGCAACGGTGGAGCTGTCCAACTCTGTAAACCAAGAAGAAATCCAATCCTTAGTAGAGGACCACTGTGTATCATCCAGTCTATAACCAGCACTGAACCAGACTGCTCTTGCATAGGAACCCAACCTACAGACACCAAAAGCTAATTTATTACAATCACTGGAACCCAACCTACAGACACCAAAAAAAAAGCTAAAACCAGCAAAGATGAACTGAGCTGCCCAATTGATCGAAATAGTACTGCAGCAAAAATATATTTGGAGTTAGAAGTTTAATAACAAAGTTCTAACTGCTTTTAGAAAAAAAGGAAACAAAGTTCTAACAGCAGAGTATCTGTGTTGCCAGAAGATACAAGCACTACACCAATTAATTACTGGTCCAATAAGAGGTCAAGACTTGTTAAAAATTAAAGGAAACAAAACAGACAAGTGCTTGTTGATCTAAAAGAAAAATTCTTGACCTCTTACAGAGAAGTGCTTGTCTCTGCAAGTTCGTAAGGTTAATAGTTGTCGGAGGAGAACAGGACCAGTTACACCTACTGATAATTAAGATAGAAAGAATCCAATGAATAAAACAGCAAGGTACTCATTCACTTTGGTTCAAACTACAAATGGAAAAACTTGTTAGACAAAAAAAAAGAAAGCAAGCATTTGTTCAAATACACATGAAATTAAAACAGAATGACAATTCAGAAAGAGATCACGAAAGTATATCTTTATTTCAAGAGCCCTCACCTAGTTGAGTCTAAGAAGCCATAAATTCGCATCCAAACTGTATGATTCTTACGAAACCTACTCGGTATCAATAAGAGCACACATTAGCAAATGCAAATGATAACAATTAAGAGCTAAGGCGAATCACGACAAACACAAGTATTAGAAAGCTACTCAACTGAAAATCATACCATGGGCTCATGCATTAAGTATACGTAATCCACACTATGAGTACATGTACAAGTATGACTAATTAATTATCGTAACTGGCTGGTAACTACTAAACCGTAGATCTTTCGAGGTTCTCATTCTGGAGCAATGCGATATTGCCTATACTATACATAAACGAAAACAAAATCACATGGATGTCATGAGCCTGTAGATCTTTCGAGGTTCCCATTCTGGAGCAATGCGATATTGCCTATACATAAACGAAAACAAAATAAATTCAAAGATTCAACATTGAAAGGCAGCGCTTGGCTATCATAAGCCCTGTTAATTAAACCAAATTAAACAGAATAAACATAAATGTGCGGCAGTAACATCTAGATAATATTTGGCTAAGACAGCAATCACCTACTTCTTTCGGTACCAAACTCCAGCTTTAACGAACCATTTAAAGGCCCTTACATTCAATCACCTGGCGAATACATACATACAACTACACGACTTAATGAAGCAAACACAGAAACACGGAAAAAAAAAAGGCTCTGGGACTTGAGAGATATAACTGTACCTTGTCGAAATGAGGATGGGACGCTAAAGGAGCACCTGCTTCAGGACTTAATCCAGTTACAATGTTGAGTACACCAGGAGGTAGACCAACTTTTCTACAGATATCCCCCAACTCTAAACAAGTACTAAAAAAACGAAATGCAATGAGCTAGTCAGGACAAGTAAAAGTAATCACGGGCACACACACAAACAAAAACAAAAAGGAAATTTTTTAAAAAAAAAAAAAAAAAAAGAATAAGAAGGAAACTAAAAGGCCTTTAGTATAGCAGCACTCCCAGCAGCTAGAGCTGGAGCCACCTTTCATAAAGCCATCAAAAATAGGGTAATTCCTTCAGCAAAAAATAGTCTAGCATTGACACCAAAAAATGATTCATAGATACGATTTTCTTATCGTATAAATTGGATCATTAAGATGGCTATAAACATGTGCCTAAAAAAAAGGGGAACAACCTTATAAATTGGATGTAATTTGACTTCAAGAGCATACAGCATGACAAACATACATCCCCGGTCCCCCTAATCCATATCAGTTGTGACCAACATAGTCAATGTGTAATACAATACTTTGATTTAAGGAGACAGTCCAAGATGCAAATAGAAAACTTACAAAGTTCACTGAATGCTTGTCAGAACTCAGATGTGGATAAGTTATCTTGAGTAAATGATTGTCATTCTATCTCTTTATAACAAACTTCTAAGGCTACCAAAAATGAGGCAGTCTCCACAGAGTCGTAACACCGTCTGCAAAAACAACAAAAACCAAATAAAAGAGACAAGTAGTTAGACTGAGTAAAATCTAAGCCTATAAGAGCAAGAAAAATAATATCAGGAATTTGGCAAACAAACAATCATGCAGACATGAACCCAAAAGTAGCTAAACCTGGTAATATCTAAGGTACATTTCAGTTAGGAAGTTTATACATAGAAGCTAAAAGATTGAAAGGAATAGAGAGATAAAGATATAAGCTCTTCTACTTCTTTACACAAGAATGATACAGCTGTAAGCAATAGAAATTTCACCCAAATCAGTTTTAATCAACAATTAACAAGCTACTAAATCATAGCACCATTAAAAGTAAATCAATGGGTACTGGGTAAGGTTACATCCATACATAAGATGTCTCTAGATTTTACAAGATACTTCAGAAACTTCGATCATGATATCAGAAACCCCCAATCAACAACAAAACCATTCGCATAACCCAAATCAATATTAAACAAAAACCTAGATGTAACCAGATTTTCAGGAAATTGGTAATTGATACCAACAATAGCGCTAACAAATCAAATCAACTTTCACTAAAAAGAAATTTTACCAAAGATCCACAAGGATTCCTACTGATGTTGACGATACCTGTCGATAAGGAATAAAACAAAATGAAAATTAATTTTTGCCAAAAAGTGACTAACATAAGAAACAAAGATTTTAAAATCCTAGCTATACCTGAATCCTGATCATGTTAAATCTTCAAACCCGAACAGCAAACTAGAAAGCTGAAGAACAAATTAGGGTTTCACTCAAATTTACTTTTAATTGAAAAAATTGGGGTTCGATTTTGACATTTGAGGAAACTTTTTGTTCTTCTTTCACCATTTCTCTTTCTTAGAGAGACAAATTACAAAGGAAATCAGAGATTTGGCCTCGAAAATTTTCCGAATGAAATGAAGGTTTTCTGGCGAGAGGGTTCGGTGAGAGAGGCATGAAAAGAAGATACAGTGAGTTTTTGCTTCGGAAATGCGAAAGGTACCGCGGGTTAATCCGGATTAAAACTCCCGACAGAGATAAGCTAGGAGACCCACTCTCACCACTCCAAATCCCGATGTTGAGAGTGCTTTTCTTGTCCGTTAGATCCCTATTCGGAAAAAACTTTGGTGAGAGTAGAATCGGATGATGCTACGTTAACGGGGAGTATACAATCTCCCGCGTCTCACAAAAAAGGGAGCCCCGGCCCCCACCAGGAGCTAACAGGGGCCCAGGTATTTTGTTGTGAGATGCGGGAGAATGCACAGTACATTCTCCCGGTCAATGTATCAATATTGAGTAGAATCACCCTTAATTTTTGCTTTGTGGTAAGAATAAGTCTAATTGACTCCCACCCTTTCACGAAAATTTCACACACAGACATAAATAGCGGGTCATATTCCTGCATACACTTATCCTTTTTTAAGATAACAAAGGAATTTTATTTAATGAATTGCTAGCATAATATGCCTACCAATGAAGGTTTCCAGACAACTAGGAACATTGTGTAGTTCCTCAAGACATGTTTTATCTTTTCTCATTTTCTTAGCTATCATATCAGCTAAGTTATTATTATCCCTTTTGACACGAGTAACACTCCAAAAATTGAAAGAGTTTAATAGAAACTTAATATCTCTCACTAGTTTTCTATACTCCCATCTAACAAAGAAACTATCAGAATTAACTGAGATACCTACATTCTCTGCGTCTGTCATTATGTTGATTTTGGTATGTCCTGAAGCTTTCACCTAACTTAAAGCTTCCAAAATAGTTATGTATTCACCTTCTTCTGGATCTCTTACTTTATCTATAGGAGCCTTTGAATCTTGTGATGTCATCTGCATTAGAAACCAACACCATTCCAGTGCCACAATTATTAGTATGGTGATTAAAAGAAGCATCCACGTAAACTGTAAATATACTACTATTAGAATGCAAATTTATGGAATGAATTCTATGATTTAAACTAGTGTTCATATCCAAGTTGTGACAAGTCTTAGTGGAATTAAAGCTAATCAACTGAAAATTGATTCTAGGGACAGTGTTAAGAGGGTTTAGAATTTTATCCTCAAAGATGTATTCACATCTCTCTTTCCAGAACCCGCACCTATCATGATGCTAAGAACGTAGAGTATTATCCGTTCGATTCCCTTTCGGGATAAATTTAAGTGAAAACTCACTTCGATAGGTCTAGACTAGTTGTTGCGGTAAAAATGAGGTATAGAATAGGTGGAATGTTCACCATATTTAGATCAAACGAGACGAAAATCTCAAGATAGATTAAAATTGATTTTGCAGAAAATTCTCACCGTCGCAGTCGTTCCATAAGTCATCAACAAGCTTTTTGTGTTTATAAATACGGAAATGTTATATGACTCCCTCTTTTCCACCTCTCTATTCACCTCCTTATAACCTAAACCACACATATAAATTTAGATTCACATTCAGGTAAAGATGGGACTTATCATTTTCCAAATGTGGGATTTAGATTGTAAGGAGGTGGAGAAGGAGGTGAAAAAAGGGAGTTGAATAGCACTATCGTTATAAATATACGCATGAAGAATACCAATGTGATGGAAAAAGTTTTCATTTTCATTTTTTTTTCCGATTAACCACTATGGGCCACAACATTGTTATTTTACTCTCCTACATTGGTTTCATTAAGTCTTGGGAAGTCGTTAAAAATCCATTTTCTTATTACATTACAAAATATAATCACTTTTGTCAGTTATGTCTTTTATTAGTTTATAAAACTTCCATGCAAAACCTGAATCCCGCTACTTCGTCGAGCTTCCCTACTTCTTTCTCCTTAGTTTTGATTTTTTTGGGGAGTTTATGCTCCTTTTGTTGCCATAATCAACATCCCTAACATTTTTTCTTTCATAGCTTTTCCTTTTTTTTTGTTGTAATTTAATTGATTTCTTTAACTCCATTATTAACCTTGTTTCTATTTTCACTGATCTACACTGTAGTTGTAGAAAGCTATACATCCTGCATCGAACATTCAAATTGAGGTAATGCAAGATAAATAAGTAAAGGGATGAACAAGAACACAAATTTTACGTGGTTCAGCATGATTACCTATGTCCACGGGGTGACAAGATGAATCTTATTACTTCTCAAATGTTACAAAGGATGGTAATTCTTAATAGAACACTCAAGGATGAATACACTTATCTTCTCTCCTTGGTTACTCACTTACAAAATTTGCCTCTATCTCAATAAATAGGTGTGTATTTATAGGCAAAGGTGAATATACAACCATACTACGGTGTTATACTAATCCATCTATATTGATGTTCCTCTTGGGTGGCTGCTAATGGGCCCTTTAGATGTGTACCACCCGATACTACTTACACCTAAAATATATGCCTTCTGATATATCATCATCCGATGCAAATATCTTATCCGATGTAAAATCCTTACCCGATCTGAACCTGTCAACCTTCTGTCTTTGGGCCCACCATTACTTTACCCTTTTACTCCTCGCGCATGCTCCCCACCGCTTACCTTCGGCAGCCCGTAAATTCTGAAATAAACATATATTCAACAATAATCATTTATATCTAGCGCCCATCGGTGCTCGCAAGCTATATCCTATTGCGGCCCTGATCTCTTGGCTCAAACACCTCATCTAATGCCCACCGGTGCACATGAACTATTTAAATAGTCGTGTCCCTACTCGCTTAACAAGTAGGTTCACACATAAATTCAACAATCATTGCACAAGGATTTGAATCATAATCAAATATCAACCCATACACCAAGACAATTCAGAAAGTCTAGATTCAGCACATACACCACAACGAAATATTCGGACTCATAAAAGCAACATAATGCAGACAACTATCTTAGTACACAATAGTTCAGAAATTACCCCAACAGGTTTACACCGACAATCACAACTTGATATGTCACATTCTTCACGAATACTAATCTGACTGATCCAAATGAGCATTGTACCAAGATTTCAGCGAAATAATAACGGTTAGAACCTAAATTCCCACTGACTCAATAAGTTCCTGTCAAAATGAATTTCTACATGTTCATCTGAAAACTCAGTTGGTTGGAGTACTTATGAAACTCGGATTTAAGTGAATTTTTTACAGAAAACTCATAGCCTAAATAGGATATTCCCATTAAGATATCAGAGCATCCTATATAGCATAATATACAAATTTAGGTTTTCAGAACTTCCTAATTACACCAAACCTGCAGAAACAATCTCGGAAATACAAACTTTTATATGACCTCTCCAATTCCGATCAATCTGAAATTTTATTTGAATGATGACCATACAATAAGGTATAACATAATATAAAATCACGATGATCTGATGGTTAGATTTCAGTTTATGGATCAGTTAGTATTTATTATCTCACAAAATGCGGCATAGGTAAGAGTATTTTCATCCAGTCTTATTGCAGCATTCTTCCACCACTATCTCGCTTAACCAAACAATTGAAAAGCGTTAATTGTTTCCTTTATACATGAGTACACCTCATAGCTACAAAAAATTTCTCGATATCCTCCTTCCACTTGTCAACAACTAATGGATCTGTTGAACCCTCAAATTAAATTTGGTGGTCTCAACCAAACAAACTTCTCTAACAGGCTCAACCATTCTGCTTGCGATCCATCACCCTGTGGAAAATTATTACCATCATCATCGCCACCTGGAGGTGAGGGGGGCACGTTATGATTCCCATTATGGTTCTGAATGAGTATTGTAATGGCAAAAGTCTGGTTAGTCGTTGCCTCAGTTATCGACCTTATCATCTATGAAAAATATGAAGCTTTCCCATTCTCATTACCTCTAGTATTTATCGCATTTATGGTTCCTCTTCTTCCTGACATAACTAGTAACAAAATGAGGAAAAAAATAAATTAACATCCATTCTACTAAGAGAAAGGAATTAGAAATCATTATTACGTCAAACATAAGAATCGCCACATTCCAAAAGGATCATTGGCTCTGATACCAACTGTGATGAACCTAATAAATATTAATAATCTGGTCGGACCTATCAATAGTATTCATGATCTTTCTACACGAACATAAATCCATATAGCTCACGCCAGCCAGAAATGTCCAATAGAATTGAAAACAATACTGAAAGAAGGCCTCTTTTTCATATGAATAAGTACTGAACTGGATTTAAAAGTTCAACTAAATTTAGAAACAAGTAATAAAAAATTTTCGATGTGAATGTGTTCGAAAAATGATATAAAAATCAAAAAACTCAGTACGGTATCAAGCACCATGTCTCTCTGTGACCTTATTGAGAATAACGAAATATAAAACAAAATTTATAAGAAATCCACTGTAAAAAAGAGATCCTACATCTTCTCACACACTGCAGCGACATCACAAGCAATTTCGCGACTAAATCACTTGTTTACTCTACCACCTGAAAGAGAAAATCAACACAAGGTCAGATCCTTGGAAATGCAAGTACACTCTAATTCCATCATATATACCGGTCACATATAAGTAACTAAAGTATAAAGACTCCTAAAGGTTTTAACTACAACAAATGAAGGTCATGGGTTTAACATTCGACACAAATGACGATACCATTTATCTTCGGCAGTCCACAAATTCGGAAATACACACATATTCAACAATAATCATTTACATCTAGCGCCCACCGGTTCTAGCAAGTTGTATCCTATTTCGGCCCTGACTCTTTGCTGAAACACCTCATCTACTGCTCGCTTAATTAGCAATTATATTCACACATAAATTCAGCAATCATTGCATAAGGATTTGAATCTTTATCGAACATCAACCCATACACCAAGACAATTCATAAAGTCTAGATTTAGTACATACACCAGAATGAAATATTTGGCATCATAACATCAACACAATGCAGACAAACTGCTTCAGTACACAATAGTTCAGAAACTACCCCGGCAAGTTTACATCGAAAATCACAACTTGACATGTCACATTCTTCATGAATACCAATCTGATCCAAAATAGAATTGTACCAAGATTTCAACTAAAGAATAACAGTTAGAACCTAAATTATACCACTGATTGTATAAGTACATCTCAAACTTAATTTCTACATGTTCATATGAAAAACTCAGTTGGTTGGGTGATAAACACATTTTTGTGTCTAAATTGTCCTCAATGTCTATACTGTTGGAACTCGATTTTTGTACTAATATTGTTTTTTTTTATGTATTTTTAGGTATTTTTGGAAAATAAATATTGTGGAGAATTGGCTCGAAAAAAATGTTATTTGCACCACGGAGGACGCCCGCTATTCGGACCTTCACTTTGGATAAGGGGTACCTTAATTACTAAGGGGCACCCACATCTATTTGCACCCCTGGATACTATTTCCACCCACGTACTAAAGGCACTCCAGACTTCGCTAGAGGCACCCCTTCTTCATGGTCGTGAACATAAATTTGGCGGGAAAATATCTTCTCTTCTGCGTACTCCTGGATTTGATCTGCGGAGTGTTTTAGGGAGATTTAATCGTGGTATTTGATTGATTTGACCCTGTTCTATCTAAACAGGGAAGGTATGTTTGGTAGAATCGCTAAAGAAGGAAGATTTCCTGTGTTTGAACCAAAACAGGGAGCTTGAGGATATCTCGGAGTTATGGTTATATTTTTGGAGGAATACATGAGGTGACTCGAGTTTGAATCAATATGTTATGAGTATTCAGCATGTTTGGTTGGAATATCACTACAAGATACGCGTGCATAGAACGAGTCTCGTGATTTCATGAAACAGAGAAGGAGATATTTTCTATATTTTTCCCAAGCTATTTACGGCAGTTACGTGTGACCTGAGTGCGCTATCCTCATTCTGTTATGCTTTTGGATGATGACTCAACATGTTTGGAGGGAGAATACAATACTTGGCAGCAACAGGCGCGTGTGGAAGAAAAAAGGGAAGGAAATATTCTCGTATCTACAAGAATTAAAGAGAGAATTATACAGAGTTATTGTGGAAGATACGTGCAGTTAGGGAAGTAAATTCATTGGGGATTCGGTATTTTTGATGAAGAGAGATTTTAACAGCTACAAGCATGAAAGGAAAGAAAAGGAGAATAAAATCTCCGAGACTTCAATGCAAGATTTGGGGACATTTACTCGAGATTTTGGGACTCTGGTGGTATATAAATAGGAGGGGTTGAGCTACAGGAAGGGAGAGGGAGAGTTTGGGGATCGTTTAGAGCAAACCCGGTTTAATCATTATTTTCTCCCATTTCATCAATTGTAAACACTTTTGAGCAATGAAAAATTATTCTGATTGTGTTTCCAATATGCGGAGCTAAACCCAATCCTTGGGGCTATGGAGGAAGCCGTTGTTTCGGTAAAAGTGATATATTTTTATTGATTAATTACAACAACTCTATTATGATTTTTGCATTGAAATAAAAATTGTTTATATGATTTTGATTAGTTAGGTGTATTTTCTTTTGATAGAATATGCCTGCTTTAGGGTTTTGATATTCTATGCTTGGATTAACATCTATTCTTTTGGAAATCTACATGTTTAGGAAATACTATTAGAATCAATCTGAATGTTGAGTTGCATAATTATTGTTTTATTAAATCACTAATATCAACCAATGGTGGAATCCTAGTCCTATTCACTCCATAATTTTCACAACATCTTTTTAATTTAGTTTGCTATTTTTATTTATTAAAAAATCTAAAAATCCTCTTTCACAAGTCTTGAACGAATCGTATTACTACAACAACTTTGAAAATACACCAAATTTTTGGCGCCGCCGTCGCGGACTTGTATTTAGGCTAGTAAAGGGAAAGGACTGGCCATACAAGATAAGGGTTCGGATTTCATCACCGTTCTCTTCTTGCTCGCCTTAGGAAAACGACACCAAACGCGAACCTAAGCCTAAAATTTTGACTAGAACGAGACCGATAGGGTAACGAGCTTAACAGGAAAGTCATTCGAAAAATATTGGTTACTCTTTTAAGCATATTTCGAAGTTCTTGACGGTTTCTGTAAGTTGAATGCGTGACTGCGCCGCCTTGTAATACCGGTGAGGCCTTGGGTATTAAAGCTCCACCGAGCTTCCCTCGCATATATTCAACTTACTTTAACTCGGATTGATTCCAGAGGGGTTTGCTTAATTTTAACGAATTCCCGTTCGAAGGATTAGAAGCTGGTCTAGAAACAATCTATGTGGAGCCATCATGCTTTTTGTTTGCTAGAAATCAGTAGGTTTGTTGTGGTGGAGTCAGCCTTGATTGTGTTTGCATAGAACATTCCTTCCGTTTTAGGACTTTTCTTTTTGATTTTGTTTTTCTAGTGTATGCCCGAAGTTTTTAAACGGGCTTGGAAAAGAAAAACTCTAGGTCGTTTAATTAGTGAAAAACCTAGTAGTTCTTCTTGTGAAGACGGGGAGCTCGAAGACTCTTCTTTTGAGAGCCCCGTTTTTGGAAACTTTAGTTTTGAGAATCTGTGTCTTTGTGAGGAAAGTACCCCTAGTACTCCTAGTCCTTTGGTAGTGCCAGAAATGGCAACTTTGAAAGCTTTGCTAAACCCCACTAGGACCTCTCGTCCGTCTTGTATCAAGTTAGCTGAAACCGAGGCAAATTATGCACTGAAACCTGGGACTTTACGGATGCTCCCAATGTTTTTAGGGAAGGAGAATGAGAACCCCTATTTTCATGTTAGGGAATTTGAGGAAGTTTGTAGTACTCTGAAAATTAAAAACCTAAGTGATGATGCGTTGAAACTTAGGTTATTCCCCTTTTCCTTAAAAGATAAAGCCAAATCTTGGCTGTATAGTTTGGACTATGAGTCAATTGAAACCTATGACCAACTTACTTCTGCCTTTATACATATGTTTTTCCCAAGGCATAAAACATCGTCTATTAGGACACAAATATGTACTTTTTCCCAACAAGAGGGAGAATCTTTATATAGGTACTTAGAAAGCTTCAATGACTTGATATCTCAATGTCCTCACCATGGTTTGGAGAAGGTTAGGTTAGTTCAGATCCTCTACGAGGGTTTAGATTATTCAATAACAACCATGATTGAGTCATTATGCACAGGTGGGTTTGAGAATAAAACTATTGATGAAGCGATGACATTTTTGAATGAAATCGCCGATAAGACCCAACAATGGGAAAATAGTAGGGAACCCCAGAAAACAATTCTTCTAAGTAGAAGAAATGTTAATAGGTTAGAAGGATCTTATGAGTCAGATGCCAAAATAGCAGCTATAGCCAAAGGTTAGAAGCCTTAGAATTAGGTCATTCTAATGGTAGTAGTGGAAGAAATGAGCCTTTTTGGGAAGGCCATGTTGTTGAAGAGCAAGCCAATGCTCTTTATAACAAAACTAGGTTTGATAACCAACATAAGTTTGACCCATATTCATAAACCTATAACCCTGGCTGGAGAAACCATCCAAACCTTTATTGGTCCAAGGGCCAGAATCAAGGTCAGTCTAGTAATGGTCAGGTTCCCCCAGGTTTTGGCTATACTAAGAATCCTTCAGCTCCGGCACAGTTTCAGAACCCTTCGGATAAGAATATTATGAGTTTAGAAGAGTCTCTTGCTTTGTTAACTCGTAACACTATGCAGTTTCAGCAAATCTGTCGCTCAAGGTTTAGAAGAAAATAAGAGAATAGGTCAGGCTAACTCTCAGGATATTTCCGAGTTGAAAACCCAGGTTAGTCTGATAAATAAGACATTGAGAGAAAAAGGAAAGTTTCCTAGTCAACCACAACCCAACCCTAGGGGAGTCCATCAAATATCTTTAGCTGGTGAGAAATCATTAAAACATGTGAACTCGATAACAACCCTTAGAAGTGGTAAAACGGTAGACAATAAGGTAGCCATGCCTAGTGGACATACTGTAGTTCCACCTTCTACTTCCCAAGAGGAGCCCGTAGACGAGGAAACTGAAACAGTCTCTAAGGATTCCCAAGAAATTCCTGATAGGTCTACCTTTGTGCCTAGAGCCCCATATCCACATTTGTTAGACCCAACAAAGAAGGAGTCGACTTTCAACGAGATAATGGAAACATTTAAGCTGGTGAACATCAACATTCCGCTATTATAAGCAATTAGGCAGATGCCTGCTTATGCCAAGTTCCTTAAAGATCTTTGTACACGAAAGCGTAAGCTTAATGTCCATAAGAAAGATTTTTTAGCTGGTCAGGTAAGTTCCATTCTTCTGAACCAAACACCCCCTAAGTATAAGGATCCTGGATGCCCCACCATATCTTGTGCGATTGGTGATCACATGGTCGATAAAGCTTTACTTGACTTAGGAGCTATGTTAACTTACTCCCGTATCATGTATACACCCATCTAGATCTTGGTAAGTTGAAACCAACTAAAATGACACTATAATTAGCTGATAGGTCTGTCAAAGTCCCTCGTGGTGTCATAGAGGATGCTCTGATTGAGGTTGATAAGTTTATTTATCCTGTGGATTTCGTTTTTCTAGACACCCAGCCTGTTCAGGACCCAAGTCGTCAAATCCAGTGATTTTAAGTCGCCCATTTTTAGCCACAGTTAACGATGTCATCAACTGTAGGACTGGGCTTATGAATATATCCTTTGGTAATATGACCACTGAACTAAATGTCTTTAATGTTACTATACAACCTTCAGAGAACGATGATTTAGAAGAAGTGAATATGATTAGCACTTTAGTTCAGGATATGGTTCAGGATAATTGGCTTGACACTTTACTGGTAGATTCTTTAGATGATTTTGAGGAAACCATTCTCTTAGATCAGATATGTGATCAATCTTTAGAAGAAGCTCTTGAGTATTTTAAAGATTCTATGGACCCAGAAATTTAGGCAATAGTTTTAGTTTTTTCTGAGAATAATGATGACCCTAAGTTTGGGGGTAGAGAACTAGAAGAATCTCTTGAGTATTTTAAGGACTCTGAAGATCCGGAAATTCAAGAAATAGTTAGAGGTTTGTCTGTGAACCCTAAGTTTGGGGGTAGTGATGGTTCTTGTGATTGTATCTTATCCCTAATTAGAGTCCCTAACTTGGGACTCGAGCCTTGTACATCTGAGATATTACTTAATCTTTTCAGACTCTACAACCCGATCCTCCTAATACTGTCCAAGAGGTAACCCAGGTATTAGAGACCCGTTTTTCGGATGAATCTATTTATCGAGACACACATATGAAGTTCAATTATGCACCACAGATAAACCCAGTTGTCTTGACAGAAACCTTAGATGAGGACGTGCTCCTTCTTTTCTTTTTTCTGAATCAGTGCAGTTATCTCATACTGGTGTCAGTTTTATTTGGTCTTATGGACCCACAATTGCTTCGACTGTTGATATATGACTTTGGAAGGTGAAAATCCTTTTTGAGGTATTTGATGTCTAGCTAAAGACTTTAAATTTAGCATTTCCTGGGAGGTACTCATGCTTACGGTAATATCCTTCCTTATTTCTTTTTCCACCCATCAAGTGGTAACAGTTTCTTATTGTTCATGCTTTTAATTTCATCTTTAGAACATTGAGGACAATGTTAGATTTAAGTTTGGGGGTGGGGAAGAAACTTTTTGTTAGCTCTTAGCTGCAACAAATAAACTCCAGAGCCTAGAAATTTATGCTTATTAAGGTTGGCACTAAACAATCTAAGTGGATGAGAACATCTTGGTTGTAGGTGATGTATTTTCAAATGTTGTTGTAGATAGTGGTAAAAACTAGGTTCTTTCCAACTTGTGAAGGTAACTTTTTTTTAGATTTAATTAAATTGTAAAGAAAATAACAAAGTGATTGAAATATTTTTGGAGGAAACTGGGGCTAAGGATTTCACTTTTCTACCATTTAAATTGATATTTCTAATATTTATTATGCAAATTTTTCCTTTAAAATAAATTTTAATTATTGCTAAAACTGATTTTTTAAAATAATAACTGTAAGTTAAAAGCATGGAATATCAAAAACTCTAAGTCAAGCATAATCCATCAATCAAAATAACAATTATTTAATAAAAATCTTTGGAAAAAATCCTATATACTCAAGGCAAATAATTAAATAAATTTAATTGCATAAATAATAAAAATAGAGGTTTTTATTGGTGGAATTGCTTCCTCCGTCGCCCCAGAGAATAAGTTTAGCTCATCATGGTGTAATACATCTCAAAAGATTTTATTAATTCTCACAAGATGATTACCAATGATGAAATAACAAGAAAATCAATTTATGACCGTCCTTTGCAACACACAAGAAACGTCTGAAAAGAACGGCACATGAGAAGTGCAGTTGACGCTGTTGTGAAATCACGGGAAAGGAATAGGGATTTGTCGCAGTTCAGCGACATTCCTCTACGACTTTCCTGGTTGGTCTTTGTTCTTCGTGTTCTTAGCTGAGCAGCAGCAGAACTCTTCTTGCTGTCGACCCTTTCCTTCGATTCTCTTGGCTCTAACTCTCTCCCAATGACTTCCTAACCCTTCCAAACTCTTTTGCCTTGTATTTATAGTGTTTTAGGACCAAAATATCCGACCATTACTTGCGTATATTCTCCATTTAATCCATCATTGCTCGCTTCCCTTAGTTAACAATAATTTCCAATTATAACTTTGTCACACGTAAACTTTGATCCTGCACGCTCTAGTAAGCCTTATACATGCCTCATAAGTCATCCAACTCCTCCAAAACACTTCCATGCACAACCAAAACACACACAACACCGTGTACATGCCGTGTTCACTCCGTGTAGCTCTGTTTTGAGATCGAGAATCAAATCGATATTTCCAGCCAATTCCGATCAAATTCGACACCCAAACTATCTTTCTTAGGCTAAATCACATCTTTCTACCAAAATTCAGCCATTGAATCGACCTACCACTACTTCATTTCTTCGATCGAAAATTCTCCTGTGTGTGAACATTTTTCCCGCTAATTTTGAGAATTTGAATTGTAGAAGAAGGTGCCCCTTATCCTGGACTGGGGTGCGAATAGCAGATGCCTTGGGGGTGACCTGGGGGTGCCCCTTAGTAATTAGGTTACCCCTTATCCAAACTTCGGAGTCCGAATAACACGTGTCTTTCGGGTGCCAAAATCAACTTTTCGAGCCGAATTTTCTTAAAATATTTATTTCCAGAAAATACCTACAAATACATAAAATAACAAAATTAGTACAAAATCGAGTTCCAACAATATATAGTATTGAGAACAAATTGGACAAAAAAATGTGTCTATCAAATACCCCCAAACTTATTATTTGCTAGTCCTCGAGCAAAATTTATTCTTGGAAAGTGACCGAGATAATATCGGGTGGGTTTATCAGAGGTGTACCCACAAAAACCAATACTCCAGACCCTAGCTATCTACGCAGAAGTTGGCATACAATTATTGACTCTAAGAGGAAGAACCCTGATGCGAAATTCCAATTGCTGTACACGAGTTTGCACTCAAGCATACTAAAATTCATATAAGTGACAGAGCTCTACTAAGATAGTTTCACGATGGACATCATACTCGGAGTCAGACTAATCACATGAAAAGATTAAGAAGATGGAAAAAGAAAAATTTAGATGGTTGAAAAGTGAATGGTGTTTCCCATATCTGTCTGAAGGCCTCTGCCAAGATGAACCTAACCTAAATGACTGAGATACCGGTCTGACTAATATTAACACACTGGCATATACAAGGGAACCGGTGGTCAATAACTTAAATCTAGATCAACAAACTGGCAAATACAAGGGAACCAGTAGTTGACTACACATAACAATAACCTTTTTTTTTTTTTTTAACTTAACGGCATGAATAGATCTTTTTGATCAAAGCACATGCTTCTTGTCAGTAGATTACACGATAGTTCCCACGGGTCCTGCATTCCATGCTTGCTTAGGCGACGGAAACAGGGAGAACACACTCATATTGCTATCCAAGTGTTAATACTTATTCCGATTGGTCTAACTGGTCCGGTCTTTTTTTTTTTTTTTTGGAAAAGGTAACTCAGTCACTCTATTTCACCATAGAAAAGGTAACAACTTGAATCGTGTGCCCCACCAAATCACTTGAAACAAAAGAAAACTAAAAATAGAAAGTGAAAAGGACTCGACAAGATATGGCGAAACAATCATGTTATTTCTAACACCTGAGCTCTGTGCTTTTATGAATAGACTCTATAGATGTTTTCATCTAGTCAGGTTGGTTCCTCAACTCCTAAAACAAAAATGTTTTCATCCACTTAGATTGGTTAGTGCTATCCTTAATAGGCGTAAATTTCTAGGCTCTGGAGTTTATTTATTGCAACTTAAAACTAACAAAAAGTTTCTTCCCCACCCCCAAACTTAAATCTAACATTGTCCTCAATGTTCTAAAGATAAAATTAAAATCATGAACAAGGAGAAACTGTTACCACTTGAAGAAAAAGAGTTAAGGAAAGATATTACCATGTTGCATGAGATTGGGTTACCTCCCAAGAAGTTCTAAGTTTAAAGTCTTCAGCCAGACATCAAATACCTCAAAAAGGATCTTCACCTTCCAAAGTCATATACCAATAGCCGAAAGAGTTGTGGGTCCATAATACCAAATAGAGCTAACACCAATATCAGACAACTGCACTGGTTCAGAAAAATGAACAGAAGGAGCACATCCTCATCTAAGGTTTCTTGCAAGACAATCGGATCTATCCAGAGCCTCCAGTTGGGCTTCATAAGAGTGTCTTGAAAAATAGATTCATCCGAAAAACGGGTTTTTAATATATGGATTTCCTCATGAAAAGTATCAGGCGGATCAGGTTGTGGAGTCTGAATAGGCTCAAGCGATACCTCAGATGCACTAGGCTTGAGTCCCAAGTTAGGGACTTCTACTGGGGATAATTGACAATCTCTACCCCCAAATTTAGGGTAATCACTATTCTCCGTAAGACCTTTAACTATGGCTTGAATTTCTTCTAGTTCACTACCCCCAAACTTAGAGTTTTGGGTATCTCTACATAAACTAGTCACAATATTCCTAATTTCTAGACCATCCGGTTCCTGGAAAAGGTCAATTGCTTTCTCTGAGTTATAATCAGGTGGTTCATCCTCTAAATTCTTTTGAGGTGTACTAGCTATAGGACTTATATGTTTCATATCCTCTATGGTCATCCCTAGGGTTTCCTTATTGTGTTGAAGCACGGTTACTGGCCTAATTTCATGATCACTATCCAAATCGGAAGTTATAGGCAAAATCTCAGATGGGCCTACAAATGCATAATTGGGGTCCAACTTAGGAGGATCTTTAGGCTCTTCGAAATAAGGGCTTAAGGTAGATTCGGTAGCTAGTAATAGTTCAAAACTAGATTTCCATCTATCGGTATCTAACATAGGAATAGAATCCAACAGAGCATTTACTTGTTCAATGTTGCTATCATCGTCGAAATCCATGCTAAAACGGGCTAGACAACTCTCTAATGGATCTTCCGATTCGGTGTTTGGTACAGACTTCGAAACTAAGGTTCCTATCATGTTGACCTCTTTAATGCACGTGTCATATAGCTCAGAATGTAGCTTATTGACATTAAAAATATTCAACTCAATAGTCATATTACCAAAAGATAGATTCATAATACCATTTAGACAGTTTATGATCGCATTAGATGTGGCTAAAAACGGGCGAGCTAAAATCACTGGTATTTGGTTCTCTGGGTCAGGGACAGGTTGGGTATCTAGGATAATAAAATCCACTGGATAAATAAACTTGTCAACCTCTATGAGAACATCCTCGATCACACCACGAGGAATTTTCACGGACCTATCAGCTAACTGAAGTGTCATCTGGGTAGGTTTCATCTCACCAAGTCCTAGCTTAAGGTACACATGGTATGGCAGTAAGTTCACACTGGCTCCTAAGTCAAGCAATGTTTTCTCAACACGGTACTTACCTATTGTACAAGCAATGGTAGGGGACCCTGGGTATTTATACTTAGGAGTAGTGGTATTCTGAATAATAGAACTCACGTGACTAGCTATGAAGGCTTTCTTCTGGACACTGAGCTTACGCTTTCGCGTACACAAGTCCTTAAGGAACTTGGCATAAGACGGAATCTGCCTAATTTCATCTAATAATGAAAGGTTGATATTAACCTGCTTAAAAACCTCCAATATATCATTAAAGTTGGACTCCCTCCTAGTCGGAACTAGCAGCTGGGGGAACGGGGCTCTGGGAACAAAGCCGGGCTCATCAGGACCCTCATTGGTCTCTTTGGAGACTCTATCAGTCTCCTCATTTTCTGGATCATAAGGGTGAACTACAGCATGTTCACTTTCAGGTATGCCGACCTTATTATCAACTTTCCTTCCACTCCTAAGGGTCGTAACAGAGTTAACATGACTGTACGATTTCTCTCCTCTAGGGTTAGGATCAGTATTACTAGGGAACCTTCCTTCATCTCTCTCATTAATATACTTAGCTATTTGGCCGACTTGAAGTTCTAATTTAGCAAAAGACTGGGCACTATTCTTAAAATTCTGTTTGGTTTCCTCTTGAAAATTACCCTGGCTTTTTACTAACATTTCCTGGCTTTGCGATAGCATTTCCTGGCTCTTCCTTAATATACTAAGGGTTTCCTCTAAGCTAGTTATTCTATTCTCAGATGGGTTCTGGGTCTGTCCTGAAGGGTTCTTAGTATAACCAAAACCTGGGGGAGGCTGAGAATTACTAGACTGGCCTTGATTCTGGCCCTTAGACCAAGATAAATTAGGATGGTTTCTCCAACCAGGGTTGTAGGTCTCTGAGTAGGGGTCAAACTTCTGACGGTTCTCAAACCTAGCATTGTTATAGACAGCATGAGCTTGCTCTTCACTAACCTGACCTTCCCAAAATGAGTTATCGGGCTCTATTCCACAACTAGAGATTTGAGAGGCTCTATTAGGTTCAACAAGGGACTTATTTTTAGATTGACCCATTTCTAACGCTTCTAACCTTCTAGACAAAGCAGCAAACTTAGCATCAGACGCAAAACTCGTATCTACCACATTGGTGCTACTTCTATTGACCAAGAGTCTTTTAGGGGGTTCAACACAAGATTCCCACTGTTGGGATTTTTCAGCGATAACTTCTAAGAAGGTAAAAGCATCATCAGCACTTTTACTAGTGAACTCACCAGCGCACATAGACTCAACCATGGCTTTGGTCGAATAGTCTAAACCATCATAAATAATTTGTACGAGTTTCATCTTATCAAATCCATGCTGAGGACACTGAGATAGGAGATCATTGAATCTCTCTAAAAATCTATAAAGAGACTCTCCCTCTTGTTGCGCACTAGCACTAATTGTCTGCCTAACAGTTGCAGTTTTATGCTTAGGGTAGAATTTCATATAGAAAGCGGCAATAAGTTCCTTCCATGTTTCAATGGATTCAGATGGTAGGTTGTTCATCCAGGTCTTGGCTTTATCTCTCAAGGAAAAGGGAAACATTTTAAGTTTCAAGACTTCATCAGTAAGGTCTTTTATTCTAATTGTCCCACAAATTTCCTCAAAGTCCCTAATATGGAAATAAGGGTTATCATCATCTTTTCCTAAGAATATAGGGATCATTTGGAGAATACTAGGTTTTATCTCGAAATTAGCTGTAGTGGCTGGCAATTTAATGCACGAAGCTCGGTTGGTCCTAGTTGGGAACATGTAATCTTTCAAAGTTGCCATCGCTGGCACAACAGAAGTACTAGGGGTTATGAGATTTTCACGAAGAGACAGATTCTCAAAACTGAAGTTTCCAAAAACAGGGCTCTCAAAAGAACAGTCTTCGAGCTCCCTGCTTAAATCAGAAGAACTACTAGGTTTTTCGCTAATCAATCGACCTAGAGTATTTTTTTTCCAAGACCTATTAACAAAATCGGGCATACACTAAAAAAAAATCAAAAAGAAATAAAAATCCTAACAGGAAGGTTCTAGCAATCACACAACAGGCTGACTCGACTTTACCACAGCAAACCTAGAGATTTCTAGCAAACAACAAGCATGATGGCTCACTTAGATTGTTTCTAGACCAGCTTCTATCTCTCAAAGGGGAATTCGTTACAATTTAAGCAAACCCCTCTGGAATCAATCCGAGTCAAAGTAAGTTTAATCGAGGCGAGGGAAGCTTAGTGGAGCTTTGATACCCAAGGCCTCACCGCAGTACAAGGCGGCGCAGTCACGCATTCAACTCACAGAAACCGTCATGAACTTCGAAGTATGCTAAAAGAATAACCAATATCCTTCGAAAATTTTTCCTAACAAGCTCGATACCCTATAAGTCTCTTTCTAATCAGATTTTAAAGCTTGGGTTCGCGTTAGGTTTTGTTCTCCTAAAGCGGGCAAGAAGGGAGCGGTGATGAAATCCGAACCCTTATCTTGTTTAGGCCAGGCCTTGCCCTTTACTAGGAAAATAAAGACAGTCCGGTTCGTCCTCAAACAATTAGCACCTTAAGGAGTACAGTAACTCGCTTGCAGGGGATTCGCGAGTGTTTAGATTGGACTTACCTCCCGTACCAGACGGGGGATGAACCGTTGTCATCGACTCGGGCCACGACTCCTATGCCGTGTGCGAACCCGAGGGGCCGAGGTGATATTGTAATCACCGTCCTTCCCTGCACACAGTTTGTATTTAACTACCCTTCCGTAGGGTTTAAAAAAAAAAATAATAATAAAGTCCAAGAGTCCAGTCCAAAGTCCAAATAAAATAAAGTGCAAAAGAAAAAGAAAAATAACCTAAAAAAAATATAAAAAATCTCTCTCTTTTTTTTTCTCTTTTCTATATATAAAACAAAACAAAAAAAAAAATTCCTCTTTCGCTCCTTCCGCTTTAAGCTTTTCCTTCCAAGGTCCTTAGTACTCCACTTTGAACCTGCAAATCAAAGACAAAACGAAACGTAAAAAGGGAAAAAAAAAAAGATAATAAACCTAAAAAAAATTATACCTAAGCACAGGTCCGCGTCGGCGGCGCCAAAAACTTGATGTATTTTCAAATGTTTTTGTAGATAGTGGTAAAAACTAGGTTCTTTCGAACTTGTGAAGGTAACTTTTTTTTTAGATTTAATAAAAGACTGCTGCTGCGAGTCCGTTCTTCGAGTTCTTCGTGTTCATCAGCAGCAGCAGCAGCAACAGAAACCGAGTTTGGGAAAACTCGAATTTCTTCTTCTCTGGACCTCCTTTCCAACCCAAACTCTCGACAGCCTCTCTGTAGCACAATTAAGAACATATTTATACGTAATTGAACCATTGAATCTCCTCCATTAATCCAAAAAATCTTCCCATTACTCGGCAGTGAATGAAAATATTCCCGATATTTTTTTCTTTAATTCTCTGATTTCTTACGGATTGTTCCATGTTTTATCTCTTCTCACGCGTCATCCTTGAGCTGTAGGGATTGTTTTTAGCCAATAAAATCAACCCATGCACGTCTCTTCCATCCAAGAATTCCAAGAATAGAATATTTTTCTTATTTTAGAATATCTTCCCTGATTTGATTACCACCGGTTATCTAACCAATTTTTGACCGAATCCAACACCCATACCAGATCTATATATGCCCTAGGAACAAACCCATTTAATTTTGGCCGTTGAATCTCACTGGAACACCTTCAAATCCTCAACCCTAGTCACGGCAGTTCAAGAACAATTTTTCCCGCCAAAACTGTTCTTGATGTTTTCATCACCTGGATAGAGTTGAGGAACCAATCTGATTAGATGGAAACATCTAAAGAGTCTATTCATAAAAGCACAGAGCTCAGGTGTTAGAATTAAAAAAAAAACATGGTAGTTTCGCATTATCTCGTTGAATCATAATCCTTCTGTTTTTATTTTTTAAGTGATTTGATAGGGCACACGATTCAAGTTGTTACCTTTGATAGGGTGGAACAGAGTGATTGAGATACTAAAAAAAAATAAAAAAAAACAAAAAAAACAAAAAAAGAGACCAGACCATTAGACCAACCGGAATAAATTCAATAAAGTCGACCACTGGTACCCTTGTATATGCCAGTTGTGTTGACCTAGAGTTACGTTTATCGACCACTGGTCCCCTTGTATATGCCAGATGTGTTGATATTAGTCAGACCGGTATCTAAGTCCATTAGGATAGGTTCACCTTGGCAGAGGCCTTCAGACAGATATGGGAAACACCGTTTACTTTTAACCATCTCTTTATCCATCTTCTTAATCTTTCCATGTGATTGGTTGACTCCGGTTATGATGTACAGAAACTATCTGAGTAGAGCTCTGTCACTTATATATGAATTTTAGTATGCCGAGTGCAAACTCGTGTACATCAATTGGAATTTCGCATCAGGGTACTTCCTCCTATAGTCAATGATTGTATGCCAACCAAGGAGATTCTTTAGTGTCTTCCAAGGTTCTGCGTAGATAGCTAGGGTCTGGAGTAATGGTTTTGTGGGTACACCTCAGGTAAACCCTCCGGAGACAACACTCCGCCGCTAGGGCCACCTAGCGGTTTAATGGCTTGCTGCACGTGCTAAGTGTAGTCATTTTTATTTTCTAGATTAGATTTGCTCGAGGACTAGCAAATAATAAGTTTGGGGGTATTTGATAGACACATTTTTGTGTCTAAATTGTCCTCAATGTCTATATTGTTGGAACTCGATTTTTGTACTAATATTGTTTTTTTTATGTATTTTTAGGTATTTTTGGAAAATAAATATTGTGGAGAATTGGCTCGAAAAAAATGTTATTTGCACCCAGGAGAACGCCCGCTATTCGGACCTTCACTTTGGATAAGGGGTACCTTAATTACTAAGGGTGCCCACATCTATTTGCACCCCTAGCTACTATTTTCACCCATGTACTAAAGGCACTCCAGACTTCGCTAGAGGCACCCCTTCTTCATGGTCGTGAACATAAATTTGGCGGGAAAATATCTTCTCTTATGCGTACTCCTGGATTTGATCTGCGGAGTGTTTTAGGGAGATTTAATCGTGGTATTTGATTGGTTTGACCCTGTTATATCTAAACAAGGAAGGTATGTTTGGTATAATCGCTAAAGAAGGAAGATTTCCTGTGTTTGAACCAAAACAGGGAGCTTGAAGATATCTCGGAGTTATGGTTATATTTTTGGAGGAATACATGAGGCGACTCGAGTTTGACTCAATATGTTATGAGTATTCAGCATGTTTGGTTGGAATATCACTAAAAGATACGCGTGCAGAGAAAGAATCTCGTGATTTCATGAAACAGAGAAGGAGATATTTTCTATAGTTTTCCCAAGCTATTTACGGCAGTTACGTGTGACCTGAGTGCGCTATCCTCATTCTGTTATGCTTTTGGATGATGACTCAACATGTTTGGAGGGAGTATACAATACTTGACAGCAACAGGCGCGTGTGGAAGAAAAAAGGGAAGAAAATATTCTTGTATCTGCACAGAATTGAAGAGAGAATCATACAGAGTTACTGTGGAAGATACGTGCAGTTAGGGAAGTATATTCATTGGGGATTCGGTATTTTTGATGAAGAGAGATTTTAACAGCTACAAGCATGAAAGGAAAGAAAAGGAGAATAAAATCTCCGAGACTTCAATGCAAGATTTGGGGACATTTACTCGAGATTTTGGGACTCTGGTGGTATATAAATAGGAGGGGTCGAGCTACAGGAAGGGAGAGGGAGAGTTTGGGGATCGTTTAGAGCAAACCCGGTTTAATCATTATTTTCTCCCATTTCATCAATTATAAACACTTTTGAGCAATGAAAAATTATTTTGAGTGTGTTTCCAATATGCGGAGCTAAACCCAATCCTTGGGGCTATGGAGGAAGCCGTTGTTTCGGTAAAAGTGAAATATTTTTATTAATTAATTACAACAATTCTATTATGATTTTTGCATTGAACTAAAAATTGTTTATATGATTTTGATTAGTTAGGTGTATTTTCTTTTGATAGAATATGCCTGCTTTAGGGTTTTGATATTTTATGCTTGGATTAACATTTATTCTTTTGGAAATCTACATGTCTAGGCAATACTATTAGAATCAATCTGAATGTTGAGTTGCATAATTATTGTTCTATTAAATCACTAATATCAACCAATGGTGGAATCCTAGTCCTATTCTCTCCATAATTTTCACAACATCTTTTTAATTTAGTTTGCTATTTTTATTTATTAAAAAATCTAAAAATCCGCTTTCACAAGTCTTGAACGAATCATATTACTACAACAACTTTGAAAATACATCAAATTTTTGGCGCCGCCGTCGCGGACTTATCTTTAGGCTAGAGTTTTTAGATTTTATTTTCTTAGGTTTTTATTTTTATTTGTTCTTCTTTACGTTTTTGGGTTTTTGTCTTTTTCTTTCAGATTTTGGAATTTGGAGCGAAAGAAAATTTTTCCAAAGCTTTTGGTGAATACTTAAAGACTGGAGTAAAAGGCAAAGCGAAAGAAAAAGATTTTTTTTTATAAAAAAGAGAGGAAAAAAAAAGACATTTTTATTTTTGTAGATTTTTTTTTTTTTTTTAGACTTTATTTTTCTTTTGCACTTTATATTTTTGGACTTTGGACTTTAAATTTTGGGACATTATTTTTTCTAAACCCTACGGAAGGGTAGTTTAAATATAAACTGTTTACAGAGAAGGACGGTGATTACGATATCACCACGGCCCCTCGGATTAGTACATGACATAGGAGTCGTGGATCGAGTCGACTACAAAAGTTCATCCCCCGTCTGGTATGGGAGGTAAGTTTGTCGAAACACTCGCGAATCCCCTGTCAGTGAGTTACTGTCTTCCTTCGTATGCATATATGTTGAGGACTTGATTAGTTAGGTGTATTTTCTTTTGATAGAATATGCTTGCTTTAGGGTTTTGATATTCTATGCTTGGATTAACATCTATTCTTTTGGAAATCCACATGTCTAGGTGATACTATTAGAATCAATCTGAATGTTGAGTTGCATAATTATTGTTTTATTAAATCACTAATATCAACCAATGGTGGAATCCTAGTCCTATTCTCTCCGTAATTTTCACAACATCTTTTTAATTTAGTTTGCTATTTTTATTTATTAAAAAATCTAAAAATCCGCTTTCACAAGTCTTGAACGAATCATATTACTACAACAACTTTGAAAATACATCATTGGGGTACTTCTCAAACTCGGATTCGAGTGAAATTTTTACAGCAAACTCTATCCCAAATAGGTTACTCCCATTAAAATATCAGAGAATTCTATATAGCATAACTATATAATTTTATGTTTTCAGAACTGCCGAATTATACAAAACCTGCAGAAACAGTTTCAGAAATACAAACTTTTATGTAATCTCGCCTGTCCCAATCAATCTGAAATTTTGGTTGAGTGATGACTACATAGTAACGTATAACATAATCCAAAATCACGATGATCCGATGGTTAGATTTCAGTGTATGGATCAGTCAATATCTATTATTTCAGGTGTCACAGATAAAACCCAATACGAATTTAACCTAGAATCTCTACTTCTTAACCTAGATTTTCAAGAAGATAAACAATTGAAGCTTATATACTACCAATAGTGCATTGTAAAGAAAGAAAGAACTTGCCTTTGTCTTGAGCCACCCTAGATAATTTTTAGTTTCAGTTGAAACTTTTCTTTATGCCGTGCAATTCCATCCTTTAATTTAGAACTAGTTTTTATGATATCTAACTCAGGCAGCTTAACCTAGGTTTTTATTTCCTTTTCTGACCTAGTTTATTAACTATATCCAGCTATTTTTTTTGGGCATCCTATTAGCTAACAATATGACTATCTTAAAAGCAGCCTAACAACAAACAGTTAAAGAAATTTAAGGTTGTGACACCAAATATCAGTCAATTCCCATCATACCTGGTATACATAACACGGGTTACATACTAGTGTATCATAAACATTATAATTAATGCTTTAAAAATAAACAAATTATACTTAAGAAAAAGAATTCGAGAATTCCTAACGAGATTTTAATTTGTCACGAGCATGGCTTTTGGTCCGTTACAATTACAACTTTTGGTTAGTAATATCGGGAGATCTTATTCCAAAGATGCATATTATGCTGATAATAATTTAATTTGGCATAGGTAGCTTGACCTTTGGTGGTCCATCTTTAGTTACCAAGCAATTTCAATAACAATTTTTACTTAACAAGGAAACTGGCTTCGGGTTATCGGGAGATTTTGGTCTATAGTTGTATATTTTGCTGATAATAACTTGGGTTTTCTTAGGTAACTCAAATTTTGGTTAAAGTGGTCGATTCTGAGTAACCAAGTAAATTCGAACAATCCTTATGAGATTTTAGGTCACGAGTACGTATATTTTTGATCACTAATAATAATAAAATAGGAAATACGAGGCAATTGGTTCTGTGTTATCGAGTGATTTTGTTTTAGAGATCGATGCATATTGTACGTGACGACAATAAACTAGTTTTACTCGAGGAGCCCAGCTTTTGGTTAAAGTGGTCGAAATTGAGCCACCAAGCAAATTATAAAATCCATTATGATATTTCAAGTCACAAGTATATATAGTTTCTTTTAATCATAACAATAAAATTTGGTTTACGAGGCAATTGATTTTGCATTATCAGAAGACTTCGATTTAGAGATGCCTATGGTGTTCATAATAATCAGATTTTTTCTAGGTAACTCAATTTTTGGTTAAAGTAGTCGACCGTAATAACAACAATATACTCTAAAATTCCTTATGAAACTTTAGTTACGAGTATGCCTCTTGATCAATCACTATAACAATTTTTGATTTATGAGGTAATTGATTTCGGGTTATCCTGGGATTTTCATCCAGAGACGCACATTGCTGATCACAATTTGGTATTGTTTAGGTAACTCGACTTTTGATTGAAGTGATTGGTCCAGAGACGCACATTTTGTTTATAACAGTCTGGGTTTTGGATTTTAATTTTAGTTTAGAATATGGTTTTTGATCATAGATGTATTTTTTAGTTTACGAGGTAAATAAATAGATTATGGGAAAAGTTTGGTTGTGAAAATTCGCCATGAAATAATATCTAAAGTGCCCTGAACATTAGGTCGCCGCTCGCCTTTAAATCGTATACATAGTGTCCCGAATGTTAGGTCGCCGCATGCCCAAAATTATGGTCGTCAGTGTAGTTACTACTTTATACAAGTTAATGTCCAAAATTAGAACCGTTTTTTGGGCACCATCCCTTTTTCATGGGGGACTATCATTTTAATTTTAGGAGATCATTATGAAGTAAACCTAAGTCACCCCTTCTAGGTGTTGATGGTGGTTTTTAGCTTAGCGTTAAAATATTAAAATCTTACATCTGACATGACGTCACTACAACCACTAGCGCATTTATTGAATCATTCAACATACCTACGTAATAATTACCAGGGTACCTTCTTTTTTATATACATGTGTCATGTTCCACGACAGAACCCTTAATATAGACTGACATCATCTTCGTACATACAAAACCCTAATTCCCATGCTACCGCGCCAAGGCATGCCAACCATGCCAGCCGCACCACTGTGCCAATGGCAAACCATGCGAGCCACATCTCGGCACCAAGGCATGCCAACCATGCCAGCCGCACCACTATGCCAATGGAAAACCATGCCAGCCACATCTCCGCGCCAAGGCATGCCAACCATGCCAACCCCACCACTGTGCCAATGGAAAACCGTGCCAGCCACGTCTACCGCGCCAAGGCATTCCAACCATGCTAGCCTCACCATGCACCAATGGCATGCCAAACCCTTGGCCCCACCATGCCAAGCCAACCGCACCTTGCCTTGGCCCCAACCATGCTAGACGCACCATACGCCAATGGCATGCCAAACCCTTGGCCCCACCATGCCAAGCCAATCGCACCTTGCCTTGACCCCAACCATGCTAGCCGCACCATGCCCAATGTCATGCCAAACCCTAGGCCCCACCATGCCAAGCCAACCACATCTTTCCTTGGCCCCAACCATGCTAGCCGCACCATGCGCCAATGGCATGCCAAACCCTTGGCCCCACCATGCCAAGCCAACCGCGCCTTGCCTTGTTCCCAACCATGCTAGCCGCACCATGCGCCAATGGCATGCCAAACCTTGGGCCCCACCATGCCAAGCCAACCGCACCTTGCCTTGGACCCACCATGCCAAGCCTTCCGTACCAAACCTTTGGCCTCACTATGCCAAGCCATCCGTGCCAGTCCTTGGCCCCACCATGCCGGCCTTCCCTATGCGGCTACCAAAACGAAGGCGTGAGACGATCAACGACAACCCTTCCATCCTAGATGCAAATCCTAGCCGTCCAAGGTCGCCAAACAAAGCATGGTAACCTTTGGCCAAAAACCCTAGTTTTGGCCACGCCAAGGCATGCCATGCCACATGTGCCAATGGCATGCCAACCACCTTGCCCATACTGGATGAAAATCCTAGCCGTCCAAGGTCGCCAAACAACGCATGGTAACCTTTGGCACAAAACCCTAGTTTTGGCCACGCCAAACCGCGCCAATCCATGCCATGCCACATGTGCCAACGGCATGCCAAACACCTTACCGCGCCACACCATGTCTGCCTTCCCTATGCGGTTACCAAAACGAAGGCCTGCAACAATCAACGAACACTTTTTCATTTAAGATGCAGATCTTAGTCGTCCAAGGTTACCAGCTAACGCATGGCAACCTTTGTCCCTAGTTTGGTCGCGCCTAAACAAAGCGAAAACCCTAACTTTTGGCCGCGCCTAAACTGGGCCATTTTAAAGCCGTACTGATCATACTTTCATGTCACTGGCTACCAAACGAAAGGTTGCAATAATCAACGGCTACCTTCCTCTTAAGATGCAAAATCTCGACCGTCGAAGGTCACCACCGAGACGGAAAGTCTCCCAAGCTAAACTTGCCAGACAACAACAATGTGCTACATGTTTTCCACGAAAAAAATCAAGACATCAACGCATGTCACAAACTGGGGGATGCTCATTGGGTATTGTTTTGGCGATTTACAGCGTGCGGCGTACACTACGCCCGTTATAAGAAAGTGTCATAAGGATGAGGCGGTTAGTAAATACAGGGAGTAATGGTGAAACGCTTTGTTTTATGGAACATCAATTCCAAGCGTTACCGGTTACCACCTCCTCCCATTTACTCACCCGTTTTCCATTTCTTAATGAGACCAGAGTATGTTTCACTTCGACTTGTATAAATAGGCATTACCTATTTTCACCGAACAACAAGTTCGGGTCAGGATCATACAACACTCAGAAAACGTTTGCTAGCTTTCCCATCTGTTAGCTTCCCAATTTTTGATACAAGTCACAAAACAACTACTCTTCCAGAATCAACTATTCTGGTCTCAATACTCTCTTCGCTTCCCTCCCCAAAACCAACCCTTCTCCTCCACTTTGTGACCGAAGCAAGTCTGGAACGACCATTTCTTGGTTTAGGCCGGACTTGTACAGATTGATCTCTCGAATCTAAAGTACTCCCTTGCAGTACATTGTTTAGGGTTTAGATTTGTTTCTCACCCACATCACACGAAATTACCGAAACCAGCAGAAACTGTTTTCACCCTCAAACACTAGGTATTTATTTTAATACCAAAGTTACCCTTTCTAATTATTGATTAGTTAGTTAAATGATTAAGTTAAGTTAGTTAATGATTATGAGGTTTTGTTTTTTTTTGAAGAATAATTTTAGAGAGAGAAGAAAAAGAGGGTTTTGGATTTTATTTTATTATTTTATTTATTTTTTCGAGATGGTTCATTTTAAAATGAGGATTTTGGATACATAGGTATACTTCAAATTTAGTTAATGTTGCTTGAATTGGCCAAAACTTTTGAAAAAATGAAAATTTTATAAACTGATTTCAGTTATGGCAATAAAGTTTGGCTACGACATCTGAAGAACAGGTTACCGAACTCATCTGCAAGTATAGTTCGGCTAATGTTTCTAAAGACACAGGTATTCGAACTCAACTTTCATAGAGTTTTTGATTTCTGAGAAAAGTTCGGTTAGGAGAAAAAAATTGTGGCGCAATCGAACTCAATATATAGGTTTTTTCAAAGAAAAGTTCGGCCAGGACAAAAAAAAACGATGTAACCAAACTCAATATATAATCGAACTGTTCTTCATGTTCTTCGTTTCCATCAGGTTCGTCTCGTTCGACAAAGTTTTTTACAAAATTCCTAGCCGAAGTTCTCTCCGCAACTTCCATTTTCAACTCATTTGATTATTGCTAATCATTTTTCCAACCAAAAAGGAATCACAAGTAATGGGTTTGTGGAAATTTCTTTAATTAAATAGCGACAAGGAAAAGGGAAGAAGAGAAGAATATGAGCCCTCTAAAATTAATGGGTTGTGAAATATTAAATGTAATAAGTTTGTTATAATTTTGATTTGTTTTTTATTTTGTTTTGTTAATAACTTAGTTAGGTAATATATATATATACATATATATAGGTGGTTATTAGGTTAGTTATAAATTAAATTAGGTTAACGGTAGGTTAGTCATTTCCGTTATTTAGGACTCCTCTTATAACTGTGGGTACATACTCTTATTACATAATGGCCCGCTACCAAAAAAGGGCGTTGCCCGAAAAATGGTTCCAGAATTAGCTTTAAGCCTTTAAGCAGCACAAGAGGTTCCCACAAATTGTTGTCCACTAGGTCCACTAAGTCCGAGCTTCACTAATTAGATTAGGGGTGAGCACATGGCCCGTAATCCACAGATTTAACCGGGACCAACCGTATTTTTGCGGATGAAATTTTTGAAATCCAACTGATTACGGATTGAATCCGGATGCAACCTTGAAAATACGTTGCACATCTATACCCGTTAGATTAAGAGTATTTATATATTTTTTAGAAAATGTATAGATAGTTTAGGAATTCTTAAGTGTTTGCTTGGAGTGTGGTCCATGGCACTTATATCTTTATGTACATTTATAAAATGTGTAGGTTCTATACGAAGTCATCCATGTTGGCTTTATTTCTTCTTTATAAATTTTAACTAAAACGAATTGGATTATCCATACCCAATTCGTTCATCCATGTATCCACTGGATGCAAATCCGTTGAATGTTGGATTGGATGCGGATGCCAAATTTGAAATCCGTAGTGAATTAGATTGGATGCGAATGATTTAAAAACCGGCCCATGCCGGCCCATGCTCACCCCTAAATTGATCACCGAGTTCAATCCATTTCCAAATACCCACCAAATAATACAAATCCCTAAGACGGTTTATTACTTTGTTTCGGTCTAACAAGAAATCGAAAGGGGTTGAAGGTGATCATGAATGTTTTTTCTTCATGCCCTGTTTTTTTCTCTTATGTGTTTTAATAGCACCGGTGATGAATATCATGTCTTTTCTGATTATTTTCTTCTTCGATTATTAATCTAATATTGTTATTGTAAACAATGAATATTACGAATAAACACGGTGGAAAGCATACACAAAAAAAGGAACAGGGATTTCGGATCTTCTCTTAAACAAGTTTGGCTTAGGCTTAATTTGTAATGCCGTGGCTTTTGGCAAGGCACTTTTAAGCCGTGCTGTGCTACGCTACGCTGTGTAAAGAAAGTAGCTAAGTGTTTGGTAAACTATATACTCCCTCCGTTCCATTTTAGATGATATTTTTGGAGTTTTCACGCAGATTAAGAAATGGAGAGAGGTATGAAGATTTTCCATCTATACCCTTAAGAAAAATATTCAAACATTAATTGCTATTAGGGAACTTAAAAATAAACTTATAGTTCCAAGAAAAAATGTTAAGTTGTTATTGGAAATTTTGTGGAAAAATATGAAAACCTTCAAGTATTATGGAACAAAAAAATAACCCTAAAACATCATCTAATATTGAACGGAGGGAGTATCAAAAGCTAAAGATGATTAAACAAATAATCAAATTGTGTTTGATCAAATACTTATTGTATTTGTAACAAATGACAAAAACATACATAATTTTTTAATATATATTATTATATTTTATAAATACAAGCATAATTAGATATTTATATATAATTTTAATAACTATTTTTATTATAGTCATATAGTTTGGGATAAAAATTATACTAAAATCAGATATTTATTTAATATTGGCTCTTCTTTATTTATTTTTTAATTGAAATGGTATATAAAATATAATTTAATAGTGAAATAGTTATTAAAAATATACAATCCGTAAAGAATATGATATACCATATTAAAAATATAATAGTGATTATTTATATAATCTTTAAAGAATATGGTTAAAATATCAGGAAAAAATAATAGCAGGAATATGACATAGATTTAAAATAGCAACATTAAATAATATGATATGGAGAATGAGAAACTAATTTTCAAAGGTAGGCTATTGCCCACCCTAGATTTTAGCAAATCTCACTTGGGCCATTGCAAATGTCCAAAAATAAATCATTTAGCCACCATTAGTAGGAAAAAAAGTCCATATCAAGCATTCCGTCTTTGTTGGTACTAACCACTGTAGCCCCGTTTGGGATTTTTTTTTCTTATGAAAATCACATTGTAACAAAATTTTATCAAAAATTGTGTTTGGTAAATTTTTTGTAGTGTTTTTGGACAAAAACACTTCTTTTTGGAAGTAACTAAATACAACCCACGTTTAGGTTAAATACTACCCTTTTCAATTTTACCAAACCAAAGTGCTAAATACAACTGTATGATTAATGTTAGTTAATGGAAGTTGAATACAACATGTCTTTTCTCTTTCTTTCATCTCTTTCTTCTGTATACAGGGTTGATTAATGTTATGTTAATGGAAGTTGAACACTGGGGTATGATTTATCTTATCTTAATTAAGGTATGATAGTAAAACAGAGGTTGATCAAAACAATTTGATTCTACCGTCTCTGATTAAATCAAAATTCAATCAAATTCAGATTTGTTTGAACCAAACAGTAGTGAAATAACCCAGGCATTGACCTACTTTTTTTTTTTTTTTTTTTTTTTTAAAAAAA
>NW_020639929.1:4063282-4067920 GCF_003573695.1 Papaver somniferum
TTTTTTTTTTTTTTTTCTTTGAAAAAAAACCCTGAATTACTTCTAACTCTCTGCAGCATAACCGCGAATTCTGATAGATTAGGTCTGCTTTTTCAAGCTACTGAAGACTAGCTTTTAAAAGCTTCAAAAGCATAGGTTGTGGTCCCACATTATTTTAGTTAATTGATTCTCTATTTTTACCTTGTTATTTTATCATAAAAATAAAAAATTTATAGTATCAATTAGGTTAAAGAAAGAGATAGAGATGGAGATGGAGAATGAGAAGAACTTCTTATTTGATAAAGAGGCATCAGAGATTACATAATACAATGTTCTTTATATATATAGGAAAGGGAAAACCTAGTCATCTAATGTACCACACATCCATGGGACACATGCCCTATAACACTCCCCCTTGTGCGGTTCAATAACAAGGCTTTATACAAAGTACTTCACATATAGTGCTTTGAATGTAGTTCTTCAAATGTCGTCCTCTTATTGATGACTTGAGCCGAAATCAATCGCCTCATTAAAAATTTGACAAGGAAAAACCCAGTGGGATAAAACCTTGGTAAAACTCTTCACATGTAGTACTTCACATGTTGTCACGTACGTTACATGTAGTTCATCACATGCAATACGATTTTCAAAGATCGACGACTCTAAGTTAATTGCCTCGTTAAAACTTCGTCAGGAAAAACCCATAGGGAAAAAACCTGAACTAAAGAAAAAGAGTACAATATTAAGTAAACTTAGAACATAGATGGACTTGAAAATGTTGCCTCATCAAAACCTTGATAAGGAAAAACCCAGTGGGACAAAACCTTGATGAAGGGGAAAGAGTACAACGTGACAGATGCAAGTTAAGGTGATCAGTTGCAGATGGTAACTTTGTTCCGTAAAAGTTGACTAGTTGCATCACAACTCCTAAGGCAGAAAATCCTCGTGGGAGAGACAATAGCTTTAGTTGGAAATTGCTTCCCGGTGTTTGTTGTTGTCTCATTAAATACCTTTCCGAGTAACAAAACCCTGTGGGAAAAAACAACCTCGGTAAAGGAAAATAGTTCAACACACCATTAGGTGCTCCCCTTGATGTCAGACAATATTCATTAGTCTAGTGCAGTCAAAAAGAGTTTATAAGATCCTGTTGTTGATTCTGGAAGTTACATTGCTTAACGTACTATCACATTTCATTTCTTTGATTCAGATATTTTCAGTGATATCAACGCGATCTTTATGTATTCAACATTTAACATACTTGATGCTTTTAGTGTTGACTCGCTAAAAACCTTGTCGAGTAACAAAACTCTTTGGGAAAAATAATTCTCGATTGAAGGGAAAAATAGTACAACACAACTTCAATTTCGAAGTAAAATATGTCGACATCATATCCTTGGATCGTCCTCCTGATGTCGGCATCTCCCCCTGATTACTTTCAGAGTTGTTCCTGACAGTTCCTTTAGTCAAGTACTTTTCAAAACTGAATATTGGTAATGACTTAGAAAATAGTCTAACATATCTCCCCCTGATTACTTTCGTTGGAGAAGAGATCGTTGTCCCTTCATAATCAACAACCTTTGGATTGCAGTTCTTTTTTATGTCTTTGCAGGGATGAAACAAACTCATGTCAATGGTTACTTTTAAGTACCTGATTACATTCACTGTACCATTCCAATGGCGTTGCGTTGGCTTTGAGCTATATCTAGCCAACAAGTTCCCTGAGGATGTAAAATTTAATCGAGTATATTATTATACTAAGTACAACAATGCGTATATTGTACTTAGATATGATAATTTCATCCCCAACACATCTTCGTCATCTTCCTTTAGACGAAATGGTTACTTACTTACATTTGAAACTCGACTAATCATGGAAGTGCTATCAGGATGCATGTCTTTATTAAATTTCCTGACAATTTTAGACATATGCAAACTGGTGGAATAATATACCACAAGCTCAGTATTCGATCGATCTTTCCCCAAATTTTTCATCTCAAATTCGAATTTCAAATAGCTTTTAAGGTCTCTTATTACTTCAAGAGTACACATCCTGTCTATGCCATCGACATAGATAACTACAATTCCAAATCAGGAACTTTCTTGTGAATACGCAAGGAAAAATAACTTACATGTCTATCCCCTCCAAATCAAATAGCCACTTAGACGGGTATACCACATCCACCTGATTGCTTCTATCTATAAGTGGGTGTTCAATCTAACTGTAAACGCACTCCGTGGTTTAGAGTCACTTGATTTGGGTAACAAAATATCTTCTATCTCTTGATTCTTTCAGAGATACGTAACAACCACATACATATGCTGAATTTCAAGTTCTTTTGAAATTACCAAACTAACTGAGTAGCGGAACTCTATGAAGTTCATTACAAGAGAAACATTTCAAGGCTTTGTGAGAAACCTCGCGCCACAAGGAGAGTCTTTATACTTTAAGACAGCTTTCTTCTCATTATGCTTTGTGACAAATTAATCATGTATGTCCAATAGGCTTTACACTTGGCTGGTTAGCACTACCACACCAAATACTTATATATTTGTCAAATAACTAAGTTCTACCTGGATTTCTTAGGCCAAATATGATATTTATTTGAAAATTAATCAAAATAAAGCACAGTTCGATCTCATTGTGCTCTACTTCTAGAGCAACTATTTGTGGATTATATCATTACTGTGCATGCATGATCCTTCCATTGACTCATGTGCATTCACATAATCCGCCAGGATTTCATTATTCTCTAGAATCATTTAAAACTTCGGAGCGTCCTCCAGTTTGATTCATGGACATATTCAGAGATAACCTTATGAGATGATTTCCGATGATATAAATAAGTTGTGCCTTACTCGCTTTCCTCCTTTCTAGGTGAGGATTGATCGAACCAAGTGGTCTCTCCAAATTTCTTTATGGAACCACGACCTCAACCAGACTTCCACTGAGTGTAGTTGCAACATCTTAGTCTATGGTGTATATTCCATATTGAGTATTTGTAACTTTGAATGTAGGTTTGCAGCTGGTATGTGTGATCTCATCACTTTAGCAACATCAGTGTACATTCTGAAAATCGAATATTCTTTATCACTTCACATTTACATGTGTGGAGTTCAAGAATCAATATGAGACACAGTGGGAACACACGACGACAATTTCTGTCGTTCCCTTAGAAAATACTTTTTCTTCCCCTAACAACGGGAAGACTATCTCATTAAAGTGATAACCCGCAAATATAGCGGTAACAGATATCCTGCCAAAAGTTTTAAAATGCGGATAATTGTTGGGAAATTATTTCCAACATAACTACTTAACAGTTTTGAAGACCCATCATAGTACGATGTGGAGTCATAATGGCACATATATAGTGCAACCAAAAATGTGTAAGAACATGAACGCCAGGCTTAAATCTAGTTACCAACTGGTACGCAGAAAAGGTTGGCTAATATTGGGTTCTAAAAACGAATTAAGTAAGATGCGTGTAATATTGCATATCTCCAAAGAAATAAAAGATAGGTTGGTACGCATAACCTATTCCTTAGGCACCATCTGTAACCTTTGATGGTAGCCTCTGCAAGACCATTGGGTATAAAATGCTCTATATTGATCCTATTAAACATGCAGTATTCATCAAGTCCTTTTGATGTAAATTCTCTAGCATTATTAACGGTGGTGAGCCTTTGCACTTTGTATTGTGTAATATGTGCTAGGAGTTTTTTAAGCCCAAATTTCTTGGGAACTATAACTAGTACAAAATGTCAAAACATTCACCAGAGCCATAAGTCACTTTAATGGTCCGCATTGTGCATGAATATTTTTCTAAATTTTACCTTGTTATCTTTGTAATATCGATTGTTTACCATTTGCATCTTAGGATGGTCTTGATCCTGTTTTACTGAAGACTTTGTAAAATGAGTGATATTCTCTCTTACTTAAAAGCATAATGGGAGGGAGGAGGGGGTTGTTCATCTGGTACTTTAGAAAACACTTACTGAGAGATATGTCGTTACTTCGCATTCTGTCAATCTTTTTCCCGTTGGCTCGTCTACTCAAACACAACGATGTACGTACGAGTCCTTTCAAAACGAAACATCATATGTCACAATCAAAGTGCCTTTATGGTTATGTCAAAGTCTGTATGAGTAAATTTCCAACATTTCATCGTCGGAGTCAATATGGATTCAATAATCCAAATTAATACTATAGTGATTTATATTTTACTAATTGACTCATTAGTCTCTCTAAAGTATGTTTCCTTCCAAATACATTAGTGGCTATAAAAGATGCAATCAATTACATTCTCATCGGTGTGAGTTTCCATACGATATCCACTTGCATGGGTTTCTTTGGAATTTAACAAGGTGATTAGCTCTCAGTACATATAGAGCTTTCGTGACTTTTAATCTTTGTTTCATCTTGGAAACAAAATTTGAGCAGTGCTTCGCTCGATAATCCAATCATCGTAGTCACGTTATAAGGAACCAGTTGAACAACTAGTGTATATTCCTTAAATTAGTGGGAGAAAAACCACTATCAGTTAGACATTGAGTCTTGATAGATTTAATAAGTGGTGTGGTCTTATTACGTAACAAAAGTGGGATTCAACTCAAGTACTTTAGAGTGAATATATGTTAGGTTTTCATGGGGGGGGGGGGGGG
>NW_020639929.1:4068135-4076852 GCF_003573695.1 Papaver somniferum
GGGGGGGTGATATATTTTCCAACCAGATATATCTCAAGTGCTTTATAAAATTTATGTCTCGAGGGAATGATCTAATTTTCATAAGTGCTAAAAATGGGTCTAGTTCAACTAAAATCAATTGGCTAGGCAAAGTTCTTCTTGCAAATAAAGTTGACGTGCAAAGTATGATCTTCCTAACGAAATCGATTACTACTATGGTACTTGCATTACATTGCTTGTACCAATACCAGTAACAAGATTCATTCCCAACTCTTTTATTTTCATGCGATCTAGAATTTCATCTTATCTTTATCTGTACTTTGGTGTCATTACTATCGGGTACAAAAATACATTTTTGTCTCGTAATATATATATGTCCCATTTCACATACTTCACATGAGTCAGTACACTTGGTCCTCATTTCTTTGGGGTTCTTTTTATTTTTCAAATTTCTAAAATTAGCTTAACTTGAGAAACTTCTTCATCTCAATGGGTCAAGAGAATCTCAATTTGTATGTCAACCACTTACTTTAAGTTGAATAGCTTACTAAAGATAATGGATCTCTTGTTTGCATATTTTAACATATACTGGTTCATTAGTATATGAATGAAGTAGAAAAATGGTAGAAAAATAAATTTGTCCAATATCACTTTTTGTGAGTCCGTCCACAAAAATTGAGACTCATGAGCTTTTAACTACAACATAACTTTGTTGAAGCTACTGATTCTAATACAATAGTATAATCAGTGGATTACATCTCACTGGACATTCATGCTAGAGGAAAAAATAACATGAGTGTTTCAATTTCCTTCAAAGCATTTCGTAGGAGGCGTTTTCAACAAAGTTTTCTTTTTTTACGTAACGTAAATTGGGGACGATATATTTACTTAGAAACGCAGGCGCATATAGCTTCACCTTAGAGACGGTACATTGTCACTGGTAGAAGGTTTTATATGGGATATATTCATTTTCTATAATTGTTCTCAAATACTTCTGAGTCCAAAATGTCAATTTTTGGTCGAGTTGGGTTCAACTTTAACAGATCTTAAACACCGAAAATATCCTCATATTCATAAACCCACCATTATAATAGATAGCCATTATAATAGATAGCCATCATATTCAATTAGGTTAAAGAAAGAGATATAGATAAAGATAGAGAATGAGAAGAACTTCTTATTTAATAAAGAGGCATCAGAGATTACATAATACAATGTTCTTTATATATATAGGAAAGGGAAAACCTAGTCATCTAATGAACCGCACATCCATGGGCCACAAGCCCTATAACAAAAAACAAATTTTAGCCTAGATTATTGTACAATTATTATTATATTTAAAATTTTTATTTGTTCCTCTATTTTTCATTTTTTATTTTAAAATAATAAGATAATAATAATAATTACAATAAATTTTTTGGGGATAGAGGAAAAGGACAAAAACTGGATTTAAATATCAAATCAGGGTCACCCCTTATCTAAGTATTTTATATAATTCCTAATCTACCCTCACTAATCAGGTTTAGTGTTTAATTATAATTAAAAAAAATCTAAAGTATTTGTTAAATGATTAGTGTGTATTTTTATTTGTATTTGGGTTAGTGAGGTGAGAGTAGAAGGAGGGAAAAAGTATTTGAGGAGGAACTTTTTTTGGTGAAAATGGAGGATGATTGTGAACAGTGAATTGCTGTTAAGAGGTTGAAAATTTGATTTTTTTCTTTGAATCCACCATTTTTGCAGCTGAAAAAGCTCGGTGCCGGCATGGACGGGGTATGAATACAATGCCGGAAGCATCCATACCGGCATGGTATTCATACCACATTCATGCCGGCACCGAGCATATCCCCCATTTTGAAATTCAAGCCGGCATGGTATTCAATCAAAAAACTATGCCGGTACGATATCCAGGGGGTTTGGGGAGGGGGAGGGGGAAAGGGGGCAATTTTTTTCTATCAGAGTGCGAGACAACGCCTTGTAGAAATTTTTTCTGGTTTTAATCAGTCCACTGCCGACACAGTTAGTTAATTCCCGAGCATGCCGTTATTACTAACGACATAGTATGTTGCTTAAATTTCTTTGCCGGCACATGATGTAAAGTATTCAAAAAATTGATTTTTTTTTCAATTGTCTACCGGCATTGATATATTTCTATTGAGCATGCCAGCTTTTAGTTACGGTATTGAATGTTTGTTACCAAGCATGCCGGTACCATTTTCCGGCATGATCTTCATCAATTCCGGCATGATCTTCATCAATTCCGGCATGGTCTTCATCACTTCCGGCGATGTAATTTTTTTTTCCGACATGGTCTTCATCACTACCGGAATGGTCTTCATCACTTCCGGCATTGTCTTCCTCACTACCGGCATGGTCTTCATCACTACCGGCATGGTCTTCATCACTTCCGAATTTAAAAAAAATAAAATCGTTTTCAAAGTGAGGAGTCGACAGAGAAGGAGAAGTGAATTTGAAAGAGAGTGGGGAAAATTTAGAATTTGAAAGGGAATGGGGAATATTTAATTTTCAAATCCCTAACCCTAAAAGAGATTAATAAGAAGTGAAGATGGAAATGGGGATATGATTTTTATTTTATTTTAAGTTTTTAGATTTTTATTTTGAGGGAAGGGTATTTTAGTATTTTCGCCCTCCCGAAAACATCCCTTAACAAACACTTTTGGTTGGGGGAAGTAATTTATATCCGTCAATTAATTGTGACACATAGGGCTGAACATGGTGTCGGTTAACCGTTGGAAACCGACTGAACCAGACCAATAAGCAAGAAACCGAACCAAACCATTTAGATTTGGATTGGTTTGGTAAAAAAAGTTGAAAAACCGACATTACTGGTTTGGTTTTGGTTTGACCTGAAAACCGAACCAAAAACCATTGGGGAACCGATTAATTTTTAAACTTAGTTTCTACCATCGATTTAAAAGTATTAGATTCTACCCATTGATTTAGAGGATAAATAGAAACCCTAAATCTAATATTTCATTATGATACTCTCCCTCTTTCTCTTTCTCCTTCTCTCAGCCGCCTCCCTTCTCCACCCCCAACAACAGCTGCTGCTACTCGACTTTTTTCTTCCCGTCTTCCTTATTTTTTATTTGTCAATAACTAAATTAAGATATATTATATATCTTCTTTTGATCTCTAGAATTAGAGTAAGCTTTAACTATTCTTGATTTTTTTTCTGTCTGTATATTTGTGTAAATCAATGCTATCAGCAACTACGATTTTTTTATCTGTAAATTTGTGTATTTTTTTTTGGTTTGACATAATTATTGGTTAACCAAAAACCACTGGGACAAACCGAAACCAACTGGAGCCATTTGGAAACCGAACCACTGGTTAATGGATTGGTTTGGTTTAGATTTTTAGAAACCAATAATATTGGTTTCGGTTTTGGTTTGGCTAGAAACCGAACCAAAACCGACCATGAACAGCCCTAGTGACACACTTCCACGACCAGATAATTTTGCAAAGACTGCCAGAGTAAAGGAAATTACTGCTTGGTTTATCTATTCCACAAGAATATGTCTGTTCCCGTGTATGGTTTAGCTAATATTTTTCGTATTCATTTTGTAGAATGATCGCAAAGATCTCTCTGCCGGGAATAAAGAATTTCAATTTTACGCAAGAAAATGCTATCCTAAGGTATGCTAAGTTTCAATTTATTTTATTTTTGCATCAACTTTTTCACCTACTAAATCTGAATTTCTTTTTATAATCGAAAATTTCGGCCATAATATATAGAAGCTGTCAGCGGTTCGTTTTTTAACTCCATTTTTTACAGCGTGTAAACGTGTTAGCAATGGAACTCTAACCAATAAATGTTGTTATATTGAAGGTAAAATTTTCTGGAGCATCGACGACTAAAACAATCCGATAATTTAGGCCAAAATTATTATATGTTAGACTTAACAAAGTGTGAACATAAAAATAACGATGATATCATCGTGTCCACAAACAAAGTTACTACCATTAATTGATAGCACAACCAAATGAAATAAATAATAAAGCAATCTGTAAATCAAGATATATACTAAAATCAAAAACAATATTAAGTGTAGTAAAATAAAGAAACAATAACGCAAATGGTTTAACGTGGTTCGGCTAATGCCTACGTCCACTGGAGAAGAAATGGTCAGTTCATTATCTATTTGAGTCTGCACATTTGGTAATTTGGTAAGAAAAACTCTCTTATTGAGCTCAGGAAGATAGAATGAAAAGAGAGAAGAAAGAGCTCCTCTAAAACTGTCGGTGGGCAGAGAAAAAGAAAAGAAGTCCCCTTCTAACCTAATAATGCTTTCTCTTTATAGGGAAATATCTCTTGTCAATTTATTGAAGTAGCCTTGGCTTCAGATTGACGCATTCTTGTATTTGATAGGCTGCGCTCCGTTGCTTTATGTTATCGTGCTTTAGCTATTGATGTCGGCCACGTGCCCATGCAGATTATGGTATCTACAATTTACCCCTTTTCTTGAGGGTTGTTGATGAACAATCTCTAAGAAAAATCTTCCTCCACGGCTTGTTTCGTGCTTTGGCTACATCTTCCGGCTTGTTTCGTGCTTTGGCTACATCTTCTTTCAACCCCTCCTCGCCGAAAAGCCTTTGCATTCTTGTTGAGGAATTTCGGTGAAGAATATACCACGACAAAGTATTAATACTTGCCCCTATTCTTTACCGAAGTTCTGGGACATCCTGAAACAAAAAGATTTATGCGTACCTTGATTTGATTTTCATCGGGATATGATCAGTAGCATTTGGTTGTCTGCTTGCCCCATGCAATCTTAGAGTTAAAAACACTTTGTAGCGTCGTTTGAGCATCAGCTTTTGGATATGCCTTTACAACAGTAGGTATACAATTGTCCAACGAAGTTGTCGTTTGGGTAGCAATGGCAGGTGCACATCCGTGCCTCCTTCTTGCAGCTTGGGTATTTGCAGCGGCAGCAACAATTTATATATCACAGCGCCAACGGCTTTTATGCAGCAGCGTCGTTGCTTCAACGGCTCAGTGGCATCGGCAGCGGGTATGCAGCACTTTTGTTCGTAGGTATATGGCAGCAGCAGGAGACAGATCACAGCACTAGATAGAAACAATGCTCCATTTTTATTGCACCAATAGGCGACAGCATCGGCTGGTGCGGAATAAATAGCAAGCAACAATCTGTATAACTGTTGGCATAGTCACTTTAGCAGCCAGGCCCCCAACACTTCTTTCGTCCCTCGCAAAATAATATCTCTTCTACTATTTGTATGCATTAATGTAGAAGATAGTATCCTCGATGGCTCGATCCATGCATCGGAGTTTGGCTTAGCCGGTTTGACATTGAGAAAAATGACTTCCACCTTGTTTTATGATCCGCAAGAGGTTCATCGCTGCCCCAGTTTCACTGCCTATGTCGTGAAGTACTTCTAAGAATCATTGTAACATGACTTGTCCGCGACCATGGTAGTGGAGACTTTCTCTGCATCATCGTAAGTGAGCAGCTATGATGGTTGAAAAATTTGTATGTAGGTGAGCAGCAACCAAGGTTGAAAACTATCGGATCATGACGAAGTAAGCAGCAACGGCCATTGATAACTCCGAAAGACAGTAACAGCTTAATATGGAATAATAAGAAGTATGTTCCATACTGAGTCGCTTATCCTGCATCGATCGGTACTTGTTTGTCTGCGGGCGAAGCTGAATTCATTTTTTCTTGTTGGTTGAAAAGCTCTTTGTTGTTTGCAGCGACACGTATGTCCGATGCAGCTATTCATTGTAATTGTCTAACGCTTCCTCATTTTCCTAGCGGCTTGGCATATGCCATACCAAGATTGTTTGTATCAGCGGCACAACTTATATACCACAACATCAGCATCTTGTACACCACAGCATCAGGTTGTAAGCAGCACCGTTGTTTTCTTTGAATATAATCATCAGCAGCGTGTAAAATAGAAGTTTCAAAAAATGAAACGAAAGAGCCCGCTTAAGACTTAATGGCGGCATCATCGGTATTTGGAACTTCGTAAAAATGATCGTTTTGTTTGTCCGTAGGTCTGCACTAGTGTCAGTATCCTGCTTGTGGCATGAGCTCTGAATTGAGATTATTGAATGCACTCCATTTTCTGGACAGGAGCATCGCCTTAACCACGCAGCGGCATCAGCATCGAGTTCGCCATAGTAGGACTATCCGCATCGGCGACATAAGCAGGAATCGTGGTTGTTAGGTACGCAGTAAATGCATCTGGTTGAAAGGGCTCCTCCATACTAGTTGAGAAGCAGCCTCGGGTACGTCTCCCTTCTCTTGGAATATGCTTTCTCGTTCCTTCATTGTTGCTTTCCCCTTGCGTGTTCCTTGTTGAAGGTGATTTTTCTCTGTGTAGCACAACTTAAGTGGTAGCAACAAACAACTTCATCGGAGCAACAACGGTAGTGTGTACAGCAGCAGCAGGAGTTATCCACAACATATCTTTAGGTTCATAAAGGCAGCTTATCTACATTATCAGCTTCTTCCAATGGGTCCCTTGGCATCCCTTCTTTGATTTATCTGTTTGATTGTTGGCAACCACGATGATGACTGTTGATTGTAGTTGAGTCTTCTTCCTTGTCGGCATTGACGTGGATGCTTTCATTGGTTGTTTGGGATTACTCCTTACTGGCTTCATGGCAAAGGTAAGCCTCATGTCGGGATCGTCAAGTGAACAGCGAAGATGGTTGGTAACTCCAGCGGGTAGTGACAGCTTCACCTGGCACTCAATGGTAGCAGCATGGCCGCAGCATCGGTAGTACAATAGCAAGTATGCCTTAACAAAGGCATCTTTTGGGTTGATTTCCAATCTGTGGAAGCTTTAGTCATTCAGCAGCAACATCTCCTACCCTGTATGAGGTACGTTATAGCGCAAGAAGATTTAGGCGTGCGGCAGCAATAGCGGGTATGCCCCAACAATGGCAGTGAATCTTTATGGAACACCTGAAACTGGGTATACATAGTATCAAATTAACGAAATCCAGACAAAATCCAATCAAATCAAATCGAATCGAGTCAAAAGCCCAAATCGAGTCAAAAGCCATTAAGAAGTGTGTGGGACTGACTGTCTCTGAATTTCATTTTTAGATAATTAATTTGTTTGAACATAAAATAACGCAGAAGTGTGGCTTGTTGTTATGAACCAAGCTTGAATACAAAATCATAAGTAAACAGCATTTTGAAATAATGATTCCCTGTACAAGAATGTGGAAGAATGAGTCGCGTATCTAAAAAGTATTATTGAATTAAAAATGTGAAATATTCAAGTTTTTGAGTATACTAATAGATTTATTGAGCGGTTGCATGGTTGCTCTTGCCCCTTGCATTGTGCAGATTCATGAATTTGTTATGGCAGAGCACGGTGAGTGTTTGAGACCATAGTGTCACAAAGGAATTACCTTGTGCTATGTTTGGGACTTATCACCCCGTTGGCTAACTCCGGGTCAGGGGATTACCGAACGGTGGGGGTCTAAAGTTTAGACATGATGGATATCTCTTTTTGCTGGATGTCTTCTCCCGGTCGTATACTCATAAATGTTTACGGGGGAGTCCGGAGAGATTGTGTGCAAGCGCTTTCCCCAATATGTAGGTATATGCATATAAAAAAAAGGTATGCAAGTATTTTCGAAATGCAAGGAATATAAATTTTTGCAAACTCCGTAGTTGAGTGTATATATGCCCCCTTTTGGTTTTTGAAGCGGATTGCCAAAGCTTGTGGAAGCCAAAGTAGTTTTTCTTGTAAAATCTTTGCCGGTACATTGAATGAGCTTTGCGGTATACCGTTGCTGCTTCTTCTGCTGCTGGTATGACCTTTAATTGAATTGCCGCGTCTTTCCTTAAATTGTGCTGCTGATAAGTCAACTGCTTTGTTGATTATGCTCCATATTGATGATTGTACTCCGCTAGTTTTTTATTGATTCTTTAGAATTGGAATTGCCCCAGGTGTACTTATTCATTGGTACTTTGGATTTTTCATTGGGAGCCGGCAGGTCTGTAGCATCGGTACCCGGTAGTGTGTTGTAGTAACAACGAGTCTGCAGTGTCACAGTGTTGGTGGAAATCAATGTCAGCATCTTGTCCTCGCTGCTCCGTACATCGTTCTTTGAATCTTCGGTTCACATATCTTATTTTTATTGAGGCCTGAGTGTCTAGTTTTGACTGGTGTGAATCTCCTTTAAGTGTCGCATACCTGTAGAATAAAATAAAGAAGAACGCTCCATTGTGTACTGAACTGGAAAATTAACTTGTGTTGTGATCTTCTGCCTTAAGTTGCAACAATATTTTTTCTTAAAAGCATCAATGTCTGGAGCATACAATTTGTAGCATTACAGCAATTTTTCTGTAGCAACAATATACATCTGCAGTAGCAGCTCGTCTTTCGGCATCTGGAAAGCTTTGGGTAAGCAGCAGCGTTGGTATTTGTACCGTCGTCTTGTTCCCAGCTTCTTAACATTGTCGGTGTCAGTCGTAACAATTTCATTTCCATGTACATCGTAATTGGGACCTGACTTATCCAGTATTGCTCCTGCTTTGAGTTTGTCTCTCATAAATTGGGTACCAGATATACTGTACTTCGGGCTACTTGACCCCACGTCAATGGACTTTCTTGCACCATCGTCGTCGGACATTGCATCTGTTGGGTGCAACAATCAAAAACAAAGAAAAATCAAATAAGCAAAAGTTATTGATACTTAGCTCCTTTATAATGGAAGTGATTGCTTT
>NW_020639929.1:4076952-4088477 GCF_003573695.1 Papaver somniferum
ACAGTTATTATAAATAGCGAGAGATGATCAGTGCTAAATCACTTCGATCTCCCTTCCCAAATAGTTAGCAAGTATACACTTTCAGAGATCTAAATTTAGATTCAGATTAGTATTACCAGATGGGTTTCGCTAGTGCTTTAGGATGGGACAACGGTATCGTGTTGGCCCCAATGGGAGCTGATATTTCCGGTCCAAAACTTGTTGCAGCTGTGGCCAATGCTGGAGGCGTTGGTTTATTGGCTAGCCCTGTTGTATGCATTTATATCTTGATCATTGTTACTATATATTATTATGTGAATCTTGGTTGTGCTAGTATTAGTTAATTAAACTAACAGATGATTGTCTCTTAATTGCAGAATATGTATGATGCGACATTGAAGGCTATAAGGGATACTAAGAAACTCACTAATAAGCCATTCGGAGCTGGTATCTTGTTGGAATTTGATCAAACTCATACTGTCAGGGCAATTTTCGAAGAGAAACTCGCATGCATGCAAGTTTTCTGGGGGGACTATCCCAAAGAGATGGTGGATGAAGCACATAAAAATGGAGTCCAGATCTTGCACCAGGTTGGTTCAATTGCGGATGCAGAAAAAGCAATTGCTGCAGGTGTTGATTGTATCATCGCACAGGGGGTAGAAGCCGGAGGACATGTCATCGGCAATGTACGTATAAAACTCTTGCATTCCCAGACGGTTGAACGTATCTTTATACGAGTATCAATTTATTAACCACACGTTATATTTATGGTTCGTGTGTGTCTACATATACAGGTCAGTTGGCATGCTTTGGTTCCAAGAATCGTCGATTTAATCGGTGACAAGAATATAACAGTTGTTGCTGCTGGAGCTATTGCAGACCCCCGTGGTTTTGTGGGTGCCATATCACTTGGAGCTAAAGGAATTTGCATGGGAACAAGGTAATTGATATTAAGTACATATATATATGAAACCCAATTTACAAGGAACCGTAATTGACGGAATAATTAAATGTTGATGTATTGTTTAGATTCATAGCTACCAAAGAGTCGTATGCACATGATTACTACAAGGAACAACTGCTCAAGTATACTGGAGATGATACCGATTACACAGACCTATACAGTCGTGAAAGCTGGAGAGCACCAACTCGTGTTCTTAACACCCCTTTCCACCAGAAATGGAAACCAGCGCCGGAGGATGTTGAGAATAATGCAGAGCAACCTATAAACTCTAAAATCTAATTTTGTTTGGATTTTGAGTTAATATAAGTGAAATTAATCATTAACATTAAACTTGATTATCATCACTAAACTAGGTTATCAATTAAGAGGGTTAATTTGTCATTTCCAGTTTTTTTTGATAAGGGACACCTTGAATGATCATGTAATGAACCTTTTTGTCCTATTGGAATGCCGCCCCTCTAATAAACCTTGCTGCCCCTATAACAAGGTTGTTACCAATATTTGACTGATTCTAATAAAAATATTTGATTTCATCTAATTAATGTTAGATAAGATTAATGTTATTTAAAAATTATTAGTTGGTATCACCATATATATTTGACCCAGTGAACAACTGGTTAGCCCACTTGACCCTGATCCGGTAGTTTTCCCGAGTCGATAGAGAGAACAGTTTATGGAAATAAAGTTTGGCTACGACATCTGAAGAACAGGTTACCGAACTCATCTGCAAGTGTAGTTCGGCTAATATTTCTAAATACACAGGTAGCCGAACTCAACTTTCACAGAGTTTTTGCTTTCTGAGAAAAGTTCGGTTAGGAGAAAAAAAATTGCGGCGTAACCGAACTCAATATATAGGTTTTTTCAGAGAAAAGTTCGGCCAGGACAAAAAAATGCGATGTAACCGAACTCAATATATAGTCGAACTGTTCTTCATGTTCTTCGTTTCCATGAGGTTCGGCTATTTCGACAAAGTTTTTTAAAAATTTCCTAGCCGAAGTTCTCTGCAACTTCCATTTTCAACTCATTTTGATTATTTCTAATCATTTTTCCAACCAAAAACGAATTATAAGTAATGGGTTTGTGGAAATTTCTTTAATTCAACAACGATAAGGAAAAGGGAAGTAGAGAAGAAGATGAGCCCTCTAAAATTAATAGGTTGTGAAAAATTAAATGTAATAAGTTTGTTATAATTTTTATTTGTTTTTTATTTTGTTTTGTTAATGATTTAGTTAGGTTATATATATATATATATATATATATAGGTGGTTATTGGGTTAGTTATAAATTAAATTAGGTTAAGGGTAGGTTAGCCATTTTCGTTCTTTAGGACTCCCTTTATAACTGTAGGGTACATATTCTTATCACATAATGGCCCGCTACCAAAAAAGGGTGTTGCCCAAAAAAACGGTTCCAGAATTAGCTTTAAGCCTTTACGCAGCACAAGAGATGCCCACAAATTGTTGTCATCTAGGTCCACTAATCCGCAGAGTATTATCCGTTCGATTCCCTTTCGGGATAAATCGAAGTGAAAACTTCGATGGGTCTAGATTAGTTGTTGCGATAAAAATGAGGTATAGAATTGGTGGAATGTTCACCATATTTAGATCAAAGGAGACGACAATCTCAAGATAGATTAAAATTGATTTTGCAGAAAATTCTGACCCTCGCAATCATTCCGTAAGTCCATCAACAAGTTTTTTGTGTTTATAAATACGGAAATGTTATACGACTCCCTCTTTTCCACCTCTCTATTCACCTCCTTATAACCTAAACCACACATATAGATTTAGATTCACATTCAGGTAAAGATGAAACTTATCATTTGCCAATATGTGGGATTTAGATTGTAAGGATGTGGACAAGGAGGTGAAAAAAGGGAGTTGAATAGCACTATCGTTATAAATATACGAATACCAATGTGATGGAATTTTTTTTAATTTTCCGTTTTTTTTTCCGTTTAACCACTATGGGCCATGGCATTGTTATTTTACTCTCCTACATTGGTTTTATTAAGTCCTAGGAAGTGGTTAAAAATTCATTTTCTTATTACATTACAAAAGATAATCACTTTTGTCGGTTATCTCTTTTATTAGTTTATAAAACTTCCATGCAAAACCTGAATCCCACTACTTCGTCGAGCTTCTCTACTTCTTTCTCCTTAGTTTTGATTTTTTGGGGAGTTTATGCTCCTTTTGTTTCCATAATCGACATCCCTAGCATTTTTTCTTTCATAGGTTTTTCATTTTTTTGTTATAATTTAATTGATTTCTTTAACTCCATTATTAACCATTGTTTCTTTTTTCACTGATCTACACTGTAGTTGTAGAAAGTTATACATCATGCATCGAACATTCAAATTCAGGTAATGCAAGATAAATAAGTAAAGGGATGGACAAGAACACAAATTTTACGTGGTTCAGCATGATTACCTATGTCCACGGGGTGACAAGATGAATCTTATTACTTCTCAAATGTTACAAAGGATGGTAATGCTTAATAGAACACTCAAGGATGAATACACTTATCTTCTCTCCTTGGTTACTCACTTACCAAATTTGCCTCTATCTCAATAAATAGGTGTGTATTTATAGGCAAAGGTGAATGTACAACCATACTATGGTGTTATACTAATCTATCTATCTTGATGTTCCTCTCGGGTGGCTGCTATGGGCCCTTTAGATGTGTACCACCCGATACTACTTACACCTAAAGAATATACCTTCCGATATATCATCATCCGATGAAAATGTCTTATCCGATGTAAAATCCTTACCCGATCCGAACCTATCAACCTTCTGTCTTCGGGCCCACCATGACTTTACCCTTCTACTCCCCGCGCATGCTCCCCACCGTTTACCTTCGGCAGTCCACAAATTCTGAAATAAACATATATTCAACAATAATCATTTATATCTAGCGCTCATCGGTGCTCGCAGGCTATAGCCTATTGCGGCCTTGATCTCTTGGCTCAAACACCTCATCTACTGCCCGCCGGTGCACACGAACTATTTAAATAGTCGTGTCGCTGCTCGCTTAACAAGTAGGTTCACACATAAATTCAACAATCATTGCACAAGGATTTGAATCCTAATCAAATATCAACCCATACACCAAGACAATTCAGAAATTCTAGATTCAGCACATACACCACAACGAAATATTCAGACTCATAAAAGCAACATAATGCAGACAACTATCTTAGTACACAATAGTTCAGAAATTACCCCAACAGGTTTACACCGACAATCACAACTTGATATTTCACATTCTTCATGAATACTAATCTGACTGATCCAAATGAGCATTGTACCAAGAATTTAGCGAAAAAATAATGGTTAGAACTTAAATTACCACTGACTCAATAAGTTCCTCTCAAAATGAATTTCTACATGTTTATCTGAAAACTCAGTTGGTTGGAGTACTTATAAAACTCGGATTTAAGTGAATTTTTTACGGAAAACTCATTTCCTAAATAGGTTACTCCCATTAAGATATCAGAGCATCCTATATAGCACAATATGGGTTTCTGAATATGGGTCAATCTTTTGACGGTTATCAAATCTAGTGTTAATATAAAGAGCATTGGCCTGCTCTTCAATATTCTTGCCTTCCCAAAAAGGCTCCACTCTACCACTAGTCTGGCCCACTTCTAAGGCTTCTAACCTTTTTGCTATAGCAACAATTTTGGCATATGATTCATAACCTCCTTCTACCCTATTAACGTTTCCTCTACTTAAAAGAATTGTTTTCTGGGGTGCCCTACTATTTTCCCATTTCTGGGTTTTTTCGGCGATTTCATTAAAAAATTCCATCGCCGCATCAACAGTTTGGTTTTCAAATCCACCAGTGCATAGAGACTCAACCATGGTCGTTGTGGAATAATCTAAACCCTCATAAAGGATCTGAACTAGCCTAACCTTTTCTAAACCGTGATGAGGACACTGGGATAATAAATCATTGAACCTTTCCAAATACCTATATAAAGATTCTCCCTCTTGTTGTGAAAATGTGCATATTTGCGTCTTAATAGACGATGTTTTGTTCCTAGGGAAAAACTTATTGAAAAAGGCAGATGTAAGTTGTTCATATTTCTCAATTGACTCGGAGTCCAAACTATACAGCCACGACTTGGCCTTATCTTTCAGGGAAAATGGGAATAACCTAAGTTTCAAAGCATCATCATCTAAGCCTCTAATTCTTAGTATACTACAAATTTCCTCAAAATCCCTAACATGGGAATAAGGGTTTTCATTTTCTTTCCCTAAAAAGATTGGGAGCATCTGTAAGGTCCCAGGTTTCAGTTCATAGGGTGCCTCCATTTCAGCTAACTTAATACACGAAGGACGGGTAGTCCTAGTTGGATTCAACAAAGCTTTCAAAGTTGCCATTTCTGGCGCTATCGGAGCAACAGGGATTCTCTCCTCAGTCAAAGAACGTTAAAAAACAGACTCTTCAAAAGCCGGACTTTCTAGTTTAAGGTAATCGAGACGCTTCGAACTACTAGGTTTCTCTTTAACAAATCTACCTAGTGCGTCTCTTTTACGTTCAGGCATACAATGGGATTTTCTAAATTGGAAGGGTAAGCAAACACAGATCAAGGCCGACTCAACCAAATCAAACCTATTAATTTCTAGCAAACAAAAAGCATGATGGCTCCACTTAGATTGTTTCTAGACCAGCTTCTAATCCTTCGAACGGGAATTCGTTACAATTTAAGAAAACCCTTCTGGAATCAATCCGAGTTAACGTTAGTTGAATAGAGGCGAGGGAAGATCGGTGGAGCTTTGATACCCAAGGCCTCACCGGTATTACAAGGCGGCGCAGTCACGCATTCAACTTATAGAAACCGTCAAGAACTTCGAAGTATGCTTAAAAGAGTAACCAATATTTTTCGAATGACTTTCCTGTTAAGCTCGTTACCCTATCGGTCTCGTTCTAGTCAAAATTTTAGGCTTAGGTTCGCGTAGGTTACGTGTTCCTAAAGCGGGCAAGAAGAGAACGGTGATGAAATCCGAACCCTTATCTTATATGGCCAGGCCTTTCCCTTTACTAGAAAAATAAATGTCCGTATTCAGTCCTCAACATATATGCATACGAAGGAGTCCAGTAACTCGCTGATAGGGGATTCACGAGTGTTTAGAATTTTACCTCCCGTTCCAGACGGGGGATAAATCGGTTGTAGTCGACTCGGGCCACTGACTTTGATGTCTAGTGTACGAACCCAAGGTGCAGAGACAATATCGTAATTGTCCTCCTTCTCTGCAAACAGTTTATATTTAAAGTACCCTTCCGTAGGATAATAAAAAAAATAATGTCCCAAAGTCCAAAATTCCAAAGGTCCAAAAAAAATAAAGAAAAATTACAAAGATAATAAACCCTAATACAGTTTTTTTTTAATAAAATAAACAAACCCTAAACTAAAATTGTCTAAAATAAAATTGTCTTCTTTTCTTTTCTTTTTGCTTTAATCCTTAGCTCCAAGTCTTTATGAAATCACCAAACTCCTTGGCTCAATTTTCTTTATGATCCAGAACCTGTAGACACAAGATAAATACCCAAAAACATAAAAAAAAGACAAAAATAATAAAAAATAAAATAAAATAAATCTAAAACCCTAAAAACAAGTCCGCGTCGGCGGCGCCAAAAATTGATGTGATTTGTAGATAGTGGTAAAAGTGGTTCGATTCTCAGACTTGTGAAGGATATTTATTAGACTTAAATTCTAATATTAAAATAGATAACTCACTAAAAATTATAGTAAACTCAATCAAAGATGATATCAATACTAAAAGAAACACTGAGGCTAAGATTCCACTATTTTCCAAGTTCAAAGTGATTAAACCAATACTTATATTTATGCAATTTTCTTGTTTAATTTGATTCTAAAATATTGCAACAAGTAGATTTTCAAAAGTAATAATTGTAAATACCAAGTATGAAGCATCAAAAGTCTTAAAACTAATCATACTCCATCAAAATAGATCACAATCACTCGAATAAAAATCATATTCAATGATAGTTCAAGCCAAATAATCATATAATTATTGCAAATAAAAAGATACAATAGAATATACCACTTTTTGTTGGAAAAATAACTTCATCTATCGCCTCAGCAATGGGGTTTAGCTCCTCATATTAATCATGATCTCAAAATATGTGTTTGTTGCTCAAAAGATGATTAAAAGATTGAAAAGTAATAGCACAGACTGTTTGCAACAGTGTATTGGTGTTGCAAAACAGCTGTTACAATGGAACTGTTACAGAAAAAATGTTGCTTTGTCGTTGATTTTAAGACCCTAGAATACGACTGCCCTGCACAGCTTAATGTTCTTCAGCTGTTAAACAACGACACTGTTCTGCGACTGTTTCCCGTGCGTCAATGTTCTTCGCGTTCTTCTTCTTCAGCAGCAGCAGAAACAGAGTTTGGTAAAGCTCTGATTTCTTCTTTTCTGGCTCTCCTTAGGTTCCCAAACTCTCGACACCTCTTCTATATGACCCAAGACATCTATTTATATCAAAAATAACGATTAAAACTCTCCCAAATCTTCTAACATCTCTTTCCTTCTCTTCACGGCCAAGTTGCGGCAATTTCTTCTTTTAGAATTTCTACGCGTTTCTGAGGTTTCCTTTTTATTCTAAACTCTTCCTTAGATAGATACAAATCTTTGGGAAGGTTTACAGTGCTTTAATCTCTCTAAAATTCCCTAAAACAGGTCACACACGTGACTTTCCATATTTTCTGTTGTGAGAAAAATCCGTTGATTGAGCCCAGTCTAATCGATTTAAAAACCCATATCAGATTCCTAGACCCATAAGGAGTTAATCCTATGAAAATCATAGGTTAAATCGACCTCAAACTCCTCCAAATCACGATTGCCAAAACTGTTCTTCAGTGCACTATTTTCCTGCCAAAAACCTGGTTTTTGAAATGTTGAAGATGGTTGCCCCTTATCCAGAGTAGGGGTGCGATTAGCAACTGCCTGGAAATGGGATGCCCCTTAGTAATTAGGTTACCCCTTATCCAAAGTGAGAGTCCGAATAGCAAATGTCCTCCAGGTGCTTTCCGACAACTTTTCGAGCCAATTTTTTCCAAAAATGTTTATTGGCCAAAAATACCTACAAATAAATAAAACACCATAATAAGTACAAAAATGAGCCCTAACATATATAGAATCGAGACTAATCGGACACAAAAATGTGTCTATCAATCACTTGTTTACTCTACCACCTGAAAGAGAAAATCAACACAAGGTCTGAGCCTTGGAAATGCAAGTGCACTCTAATTCCATCATATATACCGGTCACATATAAGTAACAAAAGTATAAAGACGTCTAAAGGTTTTAACTACAACAAATGAAGGTCATGGGTTTAACATTCGACACAAATGACGATACCATTTATCTTCGGCAGTCCACAAATTCGGAAATACGCACATGTTCAACAATAATCATTTACATCTAGCGCCCACAGGTTCTAGCAAGTTGTATCCTATTGCAGCCCTGACTCTTGGCTGAAACACCTCATCTACTGATCGCTTAATTAGCAAGTAGATTCACACATAAATGCAACAATCATTGCATAAGAATTTGAATCTTAATCGAACATCAACCCATACACCAAGACAATTCAGAAAGTCTAGATTTAGTACATACACCACAATGAAATGTTTGGCATCATAAAATCAACACAATGCAGACAGACTGTTTCAGTACACAATAGTTCAGAAACTACCCCAGCAAGTTTACATCGACATCACAACTTGACATGTCACATTCTTCATGAATACTAATCTGATTCAAAATAGAATTGTACCAAGATTTCAACTAAATAATAACAGTTAGAACCTAAATTATACCAATGATTCTATAAGTACATCTCATACTGAATTTCTACATGTTCATATGAAAAAATCAGTTGTTTGGGGTACTTCTCAAACTCGGATTCAAGTGAAATTTTTACAGCAAACTCTATCCTAAATAGGTTACTCCCATTAAAATATTAGAGAATTCTATATAGCATAACTATATAATTTTATGTTTTCAGAACTGCCGAATTATACAAAACCTGCAGAAACAGTTTCAGAAATACAAACTTTTATGTAATCTCACCTGTCCCGATCAATCTGAAATTTTGATTGAGTGATGACTACAGTAAGGTATAACATAATCCAAAATCGGACTCGACCAGCAGGAGAGCGCACATTCGGTAGTCTGTTGTGACATTTCCTTTGCCCATCTTGGTGTCTCAGATCAATGAGGAAGAGAGTGGTAAGAGGTAGCTGCTAAAGAACTGAATATAGAAAGATGAACGAGGCGATTGAAGCGATCTGATCAATTCAATCATTTCCAATAGGGTCGTTGAAGCAAGGTATCAGTTAGTGCACCGGGGATCATATGAAAGGAGGAATGCCCGTTTCACCAGATTTTATTTATTGGAAAAAATACTCCCAACTAGTTCAAACCTAAACTAAGTTTCAACATACATTTCAAGGTAACCAACGGATGTAGAGGCACCAGCTAACCGATCACTTGAACCAACACGATGATCCGATGGTTAGGTTTCAGTGTATGGATCAGTCAGTATCTATTATTTCAGGTGTCACAGATAAAACCCAATACGAATTTAACCTAGAATCTCTACTTCTTAACCTAGATTTTCAAGAAGATAAACAATTGAACATTATATACTACCAATAATACATTGTAAAGAACGAAACAACTTGCCTTTGTCTTGAGTCACCCTAGATAATTTTTAGTTTCAGTTGCAACTTTTCTTCATGCCGTGCAATTCCTTTCTTTAATTTAGAACTAGTTTTTCTGATATCTAACTCAGGCATCTTAACCTAGGTTTTTATTTCCTTTTCTGACCTAGTTTATTAACTATATCCAGCTATTTTTTTAGGGAATCCTATTAGCTAACAATATGACTATCTTAAAAGTAGCCTAACAACAAACAATTAAAGAAATTTAAGGTTGTGACACCAAATATCAGTCAATTCCCATCATACCCGGTATGCATAACACGAGTTACATACTAGTGTATCATAAACATTATAATTAATGCTTTAAAAATAAACAAATTATACTTAGAAAAAGAATTCGAGAATTCCTAACGGGATTTTAATTTGTCACGAGCATGGCTTTTGGTCAAATACAACTTTTGGTTAGTATCGGGAGATCTTATTCCAAAGATGCATATTATGCTGATAATAATTTGATTTTGCATAGGTAGCTTGACCTTTGATGGTCAATCTTTAGTCACCAAGTAATTTCAATAACAATTTTTACTTAACAAGGAAACTGGCTTCGGGTTATCGGGAGATTTTGGTCTATAGTTGTATATTTTGCTGATAATAACATGAGTTTGCTTAGGTAACTCAAATTTTGGTTAAAGTGGTCGATTCTGAGTAACCAAGTAAATTCGAAAAATTCTTATTAGATTTTAGGTCACGAGTACCTATGCTTTTGATCACTCATAATAATAAAATAGGAAATACGAGGCAATTGGTTCTGTGTTATCGAGTGATTTTTTTTTTAGAGATCGATGCATATTGTACGTGATGACAATAATCTAGTTTTACCCGGGTAGCCCAGCTTTTGGTTAAAGTGGTCGAATTTGAGCCACCAAGCAAATTCTAAAATACATTTTGATATTTCAAGTCACAAGTATATATAGTTTCTCTTAATCATAACAATAAAATGTGGTTTACGAGGCAATTGATGTTGCATTATCAGAAGACTTCGATTTAGAGATGCCTATGATGTCCATAATAATCATATTTTTTCTAGGTAACTCAATTTTTGGTTAAAGTGGTCGACCATAATAACGACAATATACTCTAAAATTCCTTATGAGACTTTAATTACGAGTATGCCTCTTGATCAATCACTATAACAATTTTTGATCTATGAGGTAATTGATTTCGAGTTATCCTGGGATTTTGATCCAGAGATGCACATTGCTGATAATAATTTGGTATTGTTTAGGTAACTCGACTTTTGATTGAAGTGGTTGGTCCAGAGACGCACATTTTTTTGATAACAGTCTGGGTTTTGGATTTTTATTTTAGTTTGGAATATGGTTTTTGATCATAGATGTATTTTTTTAGTTTACGAGGTAAATAAATAGATTATGGGCAAAGTTTGGTTTAGGAAATTCTCCATGAAATCATATCTAAAGTGCCCTGAACGTTAGGTCGCCGCTCGCCTTTAAATCGTATCCATAGTGTCCCGAATGTTAGGTCGCCGCAGGCCCAAAATTATGGTCGTCAGTGTAGTTACTACTTTGTACAAGTTAATGTCCAAAATTAGAACCGTTTCTTGGGAACCATCCCTTTTTCATGGGGGACTATCATTTTAATTTTAGGAGATCATTATGAAGTAAACCTAAGTCACCCCTTATCTAGGTATTTATGTTAATACCAAAGTTACCCTTTCTAATTATTGATTAGTTAGTTAAATGATTAAGTTAAGTTAGTTAATGATAATGAGGTTTTGTTTTTTTTTTGAAGAATAATTTTAGAGAGAAGAAATAGAGGGTTTTGGATTTTATTTTATTTTATTTTATTGTTTTTTTTTTTTT
>NW_020639929.1:4088638-4117008 GCF_003573695.1 Papaver somniferum
TTTTGAGATGGTTCATTTTGAAATGAGGGTTTTGGATACATAGGTATACTTCAAATTTAGATAATGTTGCTTGAATTGGCCAAAACTTTTGAAAAAATGAAAATTTTATAAACTGACTTCAGTTATGGAAATAAAGTTTGGCTACGACAACTGAAGAACAGGTTACCGAACTCATCTGCAAGTGTAGTTCGGCTAATGTTTCTAAAGACACAGGTAGCCGAGCTCAACTTTCATAGAGTTTTTGATTTCTGAGAAAAGTTCGGTTAGGAAAAAAAATTTGCGGCGCAACAAAACTCAATATATAGGTTTTTTCAGAGAAAATTTCGGTCAGGACAAAAAAAATGCGATGTAGCCAAACTCGATATATAGTCGAATTGTTCTTCATGTTCTTCGTTTCCATCAGGTTCGGCTAGTTAGACAAAGTTTTTTACAAAATTCCTAGCCGAAGTTCTCTATGAAACTTCCATTTTCAACTCATTTGATTATTCTTAATCATTTTTCCAACCAAAAAGGAATCACAAGTAATGGGTTTGTGGAAATTTCTTTAATTCAACAGCGACAAGGAAAAGGGAAGAAGAGAAGAAGATGAGCCCTATAAAATTAATGGGTTGTGAAAAAGTAAATGTAATAAGTTTGTTATAATTTTGATTTGTTTTTTATTTTGTTTTGTTAATAATTTAGTTAGGTAATATATATATATATATATATAGGTGGTTATTGGGTTAGTTATAAATTAAAATAGGTTAAGGGTAGGTTAGTCCATTTCCGTTCTTTAGGACTCCCCTTATAACTGTAGGGTACATATTCGTATTACATAATGTCCCGCTACCTAAAAAGGGTGTTGCCCAAAAAATGGTTCCAGAATTAGCTTTAAGCCTTTAAGCAGCACAAGAGTTGCCCAGAAATTGTTGTCCACTAAGTCCGAGCTTCACTAATTAGATTAGGGGTGAGCACATGGCCCGTAATCCGCAGATTTAACCGGGACCAACCGTATTTTTGTGGATGAGATTTTTGAAATCCAACTGATTATGGATTGAATCCGGATGCAACCTTGAAAATTCGTTGCACATCTATACTCATTAGATTAAGGGTATTTATATAGTTTTTAGAAAATGTATTGATAGTTTAGGAATTATTAAGTGTTTTCTTGGAGTGTGGTCCATGGCACTTATATATTTATGTACATATATAAAATGTGTAGGTTCTATAAGAAGTCATCCATGTTGGCTTTATTTCTTCTTTATAGATTTTAACTAAAACAAATCCGTTGGATTATCCGTACCCAATTCGTTCATCCGTGCATCCACTGGATGCAAATCCGTTGGATGTTGGATTGGATGCGGAAATTCGTAGTGAATTGGATTGAATGCGGATGAGTTAAAAATCGGCCCATGCCGGCCCATGCTCATCCCTAAATTGATCACCGAGTTCCATCCATTTCCAAATACCCACCAACTAATAATACAAAACCCTAAGACGATTTATTACTTTGTTTCGGTCTAACAAGAAATCGAAAGGGGTTGAAGGTGATCATGAATGTTTTCTCTCCATGCCCTAATTTTATTCTCTTATGTGTTTTAATAGCACCGATGATGAATATCATGTCTTTTCTGATTATTTTCTTCTTCGATTATTAATCTAATATTGTTATTATTGTTATTGTAAACAATGAATATTACGAATAAACACGGTGGAAAGCATACACAAAAAAATGAAAAGGGATTTCAGATCTTCTCTTAAGCAAGTTTGGCTTAGGCTTAATTTGTAATGTCGTGGCTTTTGGCAAAGCGCTTTTAAGCCGTGCTGTGCTGCGCTGCGGTGTGTAAAGAAAGCATCTAAGTGTTTGGTAAACTATGTATTAAAAGCTAAAGATGATTAAATAAATAATCAAATTGTGTTTGGTCAAACACTTATTGTTATTAACAAATGACAAAAACATACATAATTTTTAAATATATATTATTATATTTTATAAATACAAGCATAATTAAATATTTATATATATTTTTAATAACTATTTTTATTATAATCATATGGTTTGGGATAAAAATTATACTAAAATCAAATATTTATTTAATATTGGCTCTTCTTTATTTATTTTTTTAATTGAAATGGTATATAAAATATAATTTAATAGTGAAATAGTTATTAAAAATATATAATCTTTAAAGAATATGATATAGCATATTAAAAATATAATTGATTATTTATATATTCTTTAAAGTGTATAATCTTCAAAGAATATGATATAGATTTAAAATAGCAACATTTAAATAATATGATATGGAGAATGAGAAACTAATTGTCAAAGGTGGGCTTTTGCCCACCCTAGATTTTAGCAAATCTCAATTGGGCCATTGCAAGTCCAAAAATAAATCATTTAGCCCACCATTAGTAGGAAAAAAAGTCCATATCAAGCATTTCGTCTTTGTTGGTACTAACCACTACAGTCCCGTTTGGGATTTTTCCTATGAAAATCACTTTTTAACAAATTTTTACCAAAAATTGTGTTTGGTAAAAAGTTTATAGTGCTTTTGAACAAAAGCATTTCTTTTTGGCAGTGACTAAATATAACCCACGTTTAGGTTAAATACAATTCTTTTCAATTTTACCAAACCAAAGTGCTAAATACAACTGTATGCCAAACATGTCTTTTCTCTTTCTTTCATCTCTTTCTTCCGTATACAGGGTTGATTAATGTTATGTTAATGGAAGTTGAACACTAGGGTATGATTTATCTTATCTTAATTAAGGTATGATAGTAAAACAGAGGTTGATCAAAACAACTTGATTCTACCGTCTCTGATTAAATCAAAATTCAATCAAATTCAGATTTGTTTGAACCAAACAGTAGTGAAAATGATCCGGGCATTGAACTACTCTTTTTTTTTTCTTTTTTCTTTGAAAAAACCTGAATTACTTCTAACTCTCTGCGGTATAACCGCAAATTCTGATTGATTATGTGCCCTATATGAACTCTCCACGACATAATTTGCAAGTGATTGTGAAACCCTAAAATCCTAAAGCTGGAATATTTTGTTGTTTGTATTTGACTGGGTTGTATTTAGTCAAAACGTATTTGTTCAATTTGGATTGTATTTAACCCAACCATGGGTTGCATTTAGTCACCGCCTTCTTTTTTAAGCCTGCTTTTTCAAGCTACTAGAGACTAGCTTTTAAAAGCTTGAAAAGCATAGGCTGTGGGCCCATATTATTTTATTTAATTGATTCTCTATTTTTACCTTGTTATTTTATTATAAAAATAAAAACATATTTTAGCCTAGAATATTGTACACTTACTATTATATTTAAAAAAATTATTTGTTCCTCTATTTTTTATTTTAAAATAATAAGATAATAATAATAATTACAATAAATTTTTTGGGGGATAGAGGAAAAGGACAAAAACTGGATTTAAATATCAAATCAGGGTCACCCCCTTATCTAAGTATTTTATATAATTCCTAATCTATCCTCACTAATCAGGTTTAGTGTTTAATTATAATTAGGAAAAATCTAAAGTATTTGTTAAATGATTAATGTGTATTTTTATTTGTATTTGGGTGAGTAAGGTGAGAGTAGAAGAAGGGAAAAAATATTTGAGGAGGAACCTTTTTTGGTGAAAATGGAGGATGATTGTGAACAGTGAATTGCTGCTAAGAGGTTGAAAATTTGATTTTTTTTCTTTGAATCCACCATTTTTGCAGCTGAAAAGCTCGGTGCCGGCATGGAGTGGTATGAATACAATGCCGGAAGCAGCCATACCGGCATGGTATTCATACCACATTCATGTTGGCACCGAGCCTACTCCCATTTTGAAATTCAAGCCAGCATGGTATTCAACCAAAAAACTATGTCGGTACGCTATCCAGGGGGTTCGGGGGGGCATAACCCCTCCCTGTCTAGCAGAGTGCGAGACAGCGTCTCGTAGAAATTTTTTCTGGTTTTGAAATTCAAAACCTATTCCGTTTTGAATTTTTTTCTGGTTTTAATCAGTCCACTGCCGGCACAGTTAGTTAATTCTCGAGCATGCCGGTACTACTAACGACATAGTATGTTGCTTAAATTTCATTGCCGACACATGATGTAAAGTATCCAGAATTTTTTTTTTCAGTTGACTACGACATTGATAGATTTCTATCGAGCATGCCGTATTTTAGTTACAGCATTGAATGTTCGTTACCAAACATGACGGTACCATTTTCCGGCGTGATCTTCATCAATTCCGGCATGGTCTTCATCACTTCCGGCGATGTAAAAAAAATATTTCCGACATGGTCTTCATCACTACCGGCATGGTCTTCATCACTTCCGGCATGGTCTTCCTCATTACCGGTATGGTCTTTCTCACTTCCGACATGGTCTTCATCACTACCGGCATGGTCTTCATCACTACCGGCATGGTCTTCATCACTTCCGAATTTAAAAAAAATAAAATCGTTTTCAAAGTGAGGAGCCGGCAGAGAAAGAGAAGAGAATTTGAAAGAGGGTGGGGAAAATTTAGAATTTAAAAGGGAATGGGAAATATTTAGTTTTCAAAGCCCTACCCCTAAAAGAGATTAATAAGAAGGGAAGATGGAAATGAGGATATGATTTTATTTTTTGATTTTAAGTTTTTAGATTTTTATTTGAGGGAAGGGTATTTTAGTATTTTTGCCTCCCAAAAACATCCCTTAGCAAACACTATTGGTTGGGGGAAGTAATTTATATCCGCCAATTAGTTGTGACACACTTCCACGACCAGATAATCTCGCAAAGACTGCCAGAGTAAAGGAAATTACTGCTTGGTTTATCTATTCCACAAAAATACGTCTGTTCCCGTGTATGGTTTAGCTAATCTTTTTCGTATTCATTTTGTAGAAAGATCGCAAAGATCTCTCTGCCGGGAACAAAGAATTTCAATTTTACGAAAGAAAATGCTATCCTAAGGTACGCTAAGTTTCAATTTATTTTATTTTTGCATCAACTTTTTCACCTACTAAATCTGAATTCCTTTTTATAATCGAAAATTTCGGCCATAATATATAGAAGCTGTCAGCGGTTCGTTTTTTAACTCCATTTTTTTACGGCGTGTAAACGTGTTAGCAATGGAACTCTAACCAGTAATTGTTGTTATATTAAAGGTAAAATTTTCTGGAGCGTCGACGACTAAAACAATGCGATAATTTAGGCCAAAATTATTATCCTTTAGACTTAGCAAAGGATATGCATTCGACATATATATCCGTTATATTTGGCACCAATAGAAACCTCGCTTCTCTCTTTCTATCCTCTGATCATTGGCCTAGAATAGTTCGTGCAGGGCAGATATTTTGTATATCAAAGATTCCTCAGCTCATAGCAAACATTTTTCAAAAACGAAAAATAAATATGTCTATATAATGTTGCCTATCTGTATAATGTTTTTGGATTGATCTTCTACTCATTTTATTTTGCTTTTAGGTCTTTGTATTGATGAGTTCTCTGCTACGCTTTTAAACAAGTTGCATCTCTTGACGAACAAAATCGAGGACCAAAATGAAACTCTCTATATATATGCCCAAAAGATGAAATATCATCTGTTAAATGGACGACAAACTATGTAATATATTAACTTTTGATGTAACTTCATGTCGAGTAGTTCTACTTTGATTCTTAGACCTAATAACAATTAGCTAGGTTCTTTTTGTTTCCTTATATTATGTAGTATTTTTTAGATACCAAAATTGATATTCGTCGAGACCAATATTTAAATTTCTATATGTGGTCTATGAATAAAGAACGAAAAAACACCAGAGACAAAATGACTCTTAGACCTACTATTATGATCCATATCACTTCGCACAGGCGCACCACTAGTTCAAATGGTAACTAATTGGGACAATAGTTAAAGGAGAAGTGCCCTATAGTTGTGCATGCTAAGCAACAAAGAACCAAGACTCCATTCATCAGCATGAAGCTCGTGGATGGTAGTTCAATTGAAGGAAAAAAGATAATCTAATCAATTTCTTATTATTTATAATATTGATTGCCGGATCTTCCTTTACGCCGTAACATACGCTAATAATTGTAAGAAAAATCAGCACTAATTAATTAACACGAAACTTCCACTAATAATTTTGCAGTAGTATCGGCAGAATACATACATAATCTGTACATGATATGATATCTTCTTCATCAACGATTCGATAACCGTATTCATGTGATTCTCAGAGTTGTCTTTTTAAACTAATTAAAGCTGCTGGCATCGCATCAGCGGTTGATATGATACAGTTATTGTTGAGATTATTAGTCCCACATTGTTGGGCAATCTAAGATCCTGCGGTTTATAATCCCTTAGGGCCTCTCCACTCATTGCCAATTGGTTTTGAGTTGGATGCTCGTATTCTAACATGGTATCAGAGCAGGCTATTTGCGACGAGTCATTAGACCGCGCCTTTACTCCGCGTCACCCGATTTAATTGTCCACGTGTTAGACCCAACGAGGCTACACATGAGGGGGCGTGTTGAGATTATTAGTCCCACATTGTTGGGCAATCTAAGATCCTGCGGTTTATAATCCCTTAGGGCCTCTCCACTCATTGCCAATTGGTTTTGAGTTGGATGCTCGTATTCTAACAGTTATTATAAATAGCGAGAGATGATCAGTGCTAAATCACTTCGATCTCCCTTCCCAAATAGTTAGCAAGTATACACTTTCAGAGATCTAAATTTAGATTCAGATTAGTATTACCAGATGGGTTTCGCTAGTGCTTTAGGATGGGACAACGGTATCGTGTTGGCCCCAATGGGAGCTGATATTTCCGGTCCAAAACTTGTTGCAGCTGTGGCCAATGCTGGAGGCGTTGGTTTATTGGCTAGCCCTGTTGTATGCATTTATATCTTGATCATTGTTACTATATATTATTATGTGAATCTTGGTTGTGCTAGTATTAGTTAATTAAACTAACAGATGATTGTCTCTTAATTGCAGAATATGTATGATGCGACATTGAAGGCTATAAGGGATACTAAGAAACTCACTAATAAGCCATTCGGAGCTGGTATCTTGTTGGAATTTGATCAAACTCATACTGTCAGGGCAATTTTCGAAGAGAAACTCGCATGCATGCAAGTTTTCTGGGGGGACTATCCCAAAGAGATGGTGGATGAAGCACATAAAAATGGAGTCCAGATCTTGCACCAGGTTGGTTCAATTGCGGATGCAGAAAAAGCAATTGCTGCAGGTGTTGATTGTATCATCGCACAGGGGGTAGAAGCCGGAGGACATGTCATCGGCAATGTACGTATAAAACTCTTGCATTCCCAGACGGTTGAACGTATCTTTATACGAGTATCAATTTATTAACCACACGTTATATTTATGGTTCGTGTGTGTCTACATATACAGGTCAGTTGGCATGCTTTGGTTCCAAGAATCGTCGATTTAATCGGTGACAAGAATATAACAGTTGTTGCTGCTGGAGCTATTGCAGACCCCCGTGGTTTTGTGGGTGCCATATCACTTGGAGCTAAAGGAATTTGCATGGGAACAAGGTAATTGATATTAAGTACATATATATATGAAACCCAATTTACAAGGAACCGTAATTGACGGAATAATTAAATGTTGATGTATTGTTTAGATTCATAGCTACCAAAGAGTCGTATGCACATGATTACTACAAGGAACAACTGCTCAAGTATACTGGAGATGATACCGATTACACAGACCTATACAGTCGTGAAAGCTGGAGAGCACCAACTCGTGTTCTTAACACCCCTTTCCACCAGAAATGGAAACCAGCGCCGGAGGATGTTGAGAATAATGCAGAGCAACCTATTATTGGATACTCGATCATTTATGGAGGGGTACGTACACATAAATCTTATTAAACCTAATTTAACCGATTTATTATTAATCAGGAAAATAACTAGCTATATATTTTTTATTTGAGAGTGTGCAGGAAACAGTTTTACGTCGTTTTGCAGGACAAGTAGCAAACAAAACAACAGCCGGGGAAGTTGAAAATATGGTCATGTATGCAGGACAGGGTGTCGGACATGTGAACGATATTCTTCCTGCGGGTGACATTGTTAAGAATTTCATTGAGGGTGCTGAAATGATCATCAAGGAACTTGGAAACAAGTATGCAACAATAGATGATGGAGTTGCTGCCATTTCACTTGCATAACTGAATTTTGATTGGAATTAATAAGCTTAACTTTTTTAGTCTCTTCTGAGATTCTTAAAAGTTAAATTGAGAGATGTGTGTGTAATGTTGGTCAAAATGGTTCAAGCCTTCTATTGTTGTTCGAGACTCTATTCCTTTAAGTATGGTGTTGGAGTACTCTACAGATCGGGTATTGTTTTAATTAGGTTTGTTGGGTCAACTGTACTAGTTCATCCTTGTTTTCTTGTTTCGTGTCGTTTAATTTGTTTCGTAAATTCACATTCCAATGTTATTAGCAGCCTCTGCATATCCTAATTCTCAATTTTCAATGTTAAATAAAATAAAAGTTAATAACCTCTCCCAAATGTATCGACAAACACATAGGGAGAATCATATGGATATGCAAATAAGAACAGCTCAAATGGGTATACAATTCGATATATAGCCAATGAAATTTGGGGCAACCAAATTGAGCCTGTGTGATGCATTCAACAACAAAGATGTAATGCTCAAAGATGCATTTTTTCTTGTGGAGTTATTAAATTTTACTAGATTTGTACCCGTGCTACGCACCGGTCTTTTTTCTTTAACATGATGTGCCTCGCTCCGTCCCGTGAAGACGTATTTTTGATTTGATGTGGCTAGGAGAATAGATCAAATAGGTGGAGGAAGGATTGTGTGGATAGTAAACATGTATAACATCTATGTATATGCTTCTTTTTATAGATTTTTGACGACGGTGCAGTTTATTTCCTTTTATTTCTCTAAAAATATAAAAAAATTCATTTTTCCAATACGTGGTGTATTTGGACTCAAATTATTGTTCATTCAACTTCATAAGGTTTCGTTTCCTTACCTTAGATAGACAGAGTGACAATTTTGACTGATACCCTGTACAGATCTACCAGTTTTGTGGTTTTCATTGTATTTTTTTCACTGTGGAGATGTTCTATTGTAATTTTGAGAGACTCACTCGAACTTCCTCACGACTAACGGGAAAAAACACAACTACACCCTGTAAACGTATAAAGATTAAATCCACTATTGAATCAGATCTATCAATCTTCAGATCTATTTATTTTTCATCCAGAAAAAAATAAAAAATCATATCCTAATAAATAACCATACTAACAACAAAATTCTCAAAGATAATAAAAAGAAGTACAACGTATGAAGAAGGAAAGAAGAATAGTTTGATAATCTTCTTCTTCTTTTTCTTCTTGTAAACAGAGTATCATGTTTTCCTCTCATCTGATGAGACACGTTCTAAAAAGAGAAGGGAGAATGTAAAAAAAGAAAGAAGCAGAATAAGAAAGAATCGTGGAAGAATTTACGGGAGAATATTAACATTTTATTTAAGTCCTTGGATTATCAAATATGTACTACCTCAAGTCCTTATCAAATATACACTAACCACTACCACGTTTACCAATCAAGCTTATTATAGGGGCGGCATGTTTTATTAGAGGGGCGGCAGTATGATAGTAATGTCTCTTTAGTTGGTTAGGGGATATCCTAAAGGGGATATAAATTGACTAGGTTACCCTCCCATTTTTTAACCTAAATCAAAACTAAATTGAAAATTTGTTTTCTTTCTTCTTCTCTTCTCCTCCTCCCATCAACCATAACCTTCATTAAAACTCAAAATTTCATCGTCTTCGATTAATCGGCAATTCAAAAATTAATCAAGTGTAGTGTAATGATTTATATGAAGTATGTTTTGAAAAATCCAGTTAGAGTTTAGTTTATCTTATTCGATTTAAGTTTATTTTCTATCAAAAATTAGGGTTTTAGATGAAAAATGAAATTAAAGTTTCTGGGTTTATGTGAGTTACGGTTGATTTTAACTCTATTACGAACCGTAGCTGGATATTTTGATATTGTTACGGTTGGTAATAGTTCAACTACCAATCATATATTCTTGTATCTGAGAATTTTATTCAGTTACGGTTGGTAACCATTTTAGTTTACCAACCGTAACTGGTTTTACAATTGGGTTTTCCCCAAATTTAACCAGTTACGTTTGGTAATTCATCTTTTACCTAATTACGGTTGGTTACGAGCAAAATGCCAACTGTAATTAGATCTGAAAATATAAGAAATTGAATTTTTTTTACGTATTTGAGCAACAAAAAGCTAGTTGGGACTAATTTAGAAGCATACTTGTCCATTTTCAGGCATTGGGTTTTCACTTTATTGGTTAATTTCTTCAATTGATTGAGATTGACCTTCACTTTGGGTTAAAACTTCTCTACCATCTCCAATTTTTTTTTTTTAAACTCTAAAATCTTATTTTGTTTGGATTTTGAGTTAATATAAGTGAAATTAATCATTAACATTAAACTTGATTATCATCACTAAACTAGGTTATCAATTATGAGGGTTAATTTGTCATTTCCAGTTTTTTGTTTTGATAAGGGACACCTTGAATGATCATGTAATGACCCTTTTGTCCTATTGGAATGCCGCCCCTCTAATAAACCTTGCCGCCCCTATAACAAGGTTGTTATCAATATTTGACTGATTCTAATAAAAATATTTGATTTTATCTAATTAATGTTAGATAGGATTAGTGTTATTTAAAAATTATTAGTAGGTATCACCATATATATTTGACTCAGTGAACCACTAGTTAGCCCACTTGACCCTGAACCGGTAGTTTTCCCGAGTGGATGACGGGTCCGGTTTTTAAAACATTGAAATAGAGTTGTTATTTACTTCCTTTGTCCAACACAAATTTCTTTTTTCTGTTCTACGTATTTCTCTTTTTTCCAAAAGCTTGGGAAGCTCCAATAGCAAGGCCGGGTAAAATTAACATATCAATCATCATGTAAACGTCAGAAAAACGACGAAGTGCAACCAAAACCTCTCCATTAAACCTTTCATTAAATCCATTTTCACCAAAGGAGAAGTGACCCCAAGCTGACAGTGAGGAGACTTCATCTAGTTCACAATTAAAATGAATGTCCCATAAATAAAGCTTCAGCAACTGTCATATTATTCCATAAACAAATAATACTTTCACCAGAACAATGAATCTGGCAACGTAGATGAGCTAGGGAGGGAGAAAGTGAAGGCAGACATGCAAGACCTACCTTTGTATGATATCAACATCTTAGTTTCCATAGCGTAGCTTGTCATAATTCCATAGAATCTACACAGATGTCCGACCAGTCTCCTTGGAACGAACCGATGGTACACAAATATTATGAATTAGCAGGGCACAAACTCAAACCACTGTACTTTTAGGATTTAGAATGCATTCGGTAAGCTAAAGACTACAATGGTAGTACATTACCTGAATGTATAAGAAATTTTGATGGCCACAGAAGAAAAAGTAACCAAATCATAGGAAAAAATCACGAACTCGAAAAGTTTAGCACCTGATGATTACTTACACAGTATCTAGGTCTTTTATCACTGTCCAATCAACTTTGACATCGGCTGCAGTTGATCCAACGGCATCCATTATTTCCAAGATTATGTTCCAATCGTATCTGTTTTAATCATGTATATGAAAAATCAAAAAACCTAATAATTGTAGGAAAAAATGGATTCACAATAATAAGTTGATTAGTCGAAAGAAAATTAGCATGTTCTGATAGGCAAGCATACTCTTCCGGTTGACGCGTATGCGGCAGATAAAATAGGGTTATTTGCCTGATGCTTACATTTTATCCAACATTAGTGTTTGGTCTAACATCTGTCCAACTTAGGATTTGGTACTTGAAAATAACGTTGATCTATGTTGAATGTGTTAAATACTGACTTTCGTTAAGAAATTGAATTAATTGAATGTTTTGTCAAACACAGTCAACACAGGTCAACGTTATTTTTAAATATCAAACCCTAAGTTGGACAAATGTTAGACCAAACACTAATATTGGACAATATGTAAGTACCAAAAACTAAAATAACCCCATAAAATATACTGAATCTTTTTGTTTTCTCATGAAAATAATATACAATAAAAATGACGTTGAGACAAAGTTTACCTTCACGAATAAGATTGCATATTGTTTGATTAACCAAGAGTTCATTAGTAACACTCGATGCAAAAATCTCGAAATCTAGCACCTGGAGATGCTATGATGAGATCAACAAATACAGGAAAGATCTTTATCAATGAACTTCAAGTTAATATCTTTAATAAGGCGATTACCATCATTATCATCATCGCTATTGTTAAGTCATGGAACTGAGCCTCGCAACAATTTAAAGTTCTAATTCGTCGTTGTTTCTATGGTATCGAAATAGATAAGCTTCAAAGATGGTTTCCTTGTATATATTTTATATACTTGTTTTTTTTTTTTTTCGAAAGAAAAAGTTGAGAGCTAAGAAGAATGCAACTCTCAACAGACTGAGACTGCACCACAAGAGGTTGGTCTAGCCAACAGAGAACGAAGAAGAATGCAACTCTCAACAGACTGAGACTGCACCACAAGAAACTAAGACTGCAAGGAGACCGAACAACTACTTTTGAAAACTGACTGACTGCAACACCCTACAACCAGAAGAAAAATCAACTCCCGCCAACACAGCCACCACCACTTGAGATACAGCAGCAAAACAGCCTCCCTTGGCAGTAACCAACAACAACAGATCAGTCCCGGAAGTACAAAACTAAAACAGAAGCATCCTTGCAAGGAACTTTACTAAAAATCCTGCAGAATTGAGATTGCAGGTCCAAGAACTTCCTGCAGAAATGCCTTTGGCCTAAGAATAAGAACTGCAGTCATCTAAGAAAGTTACTGCACCGACCAAAGTCCCTCAAACAATCTGCAGTAGACTAAAACTCTACAGCAAAGTGCGATTACATCGATTGCAGGTCCGAGAACTTACTGCCATATAATAAGAAAGTTACTGCACCAACCAAAGACACCCGAAACATTCTAAATATATACTTAGTTGAAAGTTACCCTAGCTTTAATAATGCTTATGTCCTCCCTCCACATTGAGCCAAAGATAGAGACGAAAGACAATTCTTCAAGGAAAAAAAAAAACAGAACATCGAACATAAAGAGGATAGAGAGAAATAAAATTCATACCTAGTTTAAAATTTTCGTTTATGTACCTGTTAACAAATAGGTGAGAAAGAAAAGATCGATAGACAATAGGGAGAAGAAAAGTTGTAAGACAGAAAGAGATGGAAAGATTATAGGGAGAGAGGGGGAAAGCCATAGGAAGACAGATTTATTTTTGATTAAGGTTTAGCTATCAATATTTCTTCTCGTCCAAGACGTGCATGAAATCTATATCAAGCTTTGTTCGTAATTGGCAGGATTAGGAAACACGCTTATATCATGAAACGCATTATATTCTAAACACCATAAAGTTGCGTTTTCCTTATTTGAGTTTGTATTTGTTTTTCAACGCGTTTTTTCTTTTTACAAATTATAAGTCGGAAAGTGTCCTCATCAAAATCTGGTTTCACAAAAACCAGAAAAATCTTGTTTCGGCCAATAGGAAGCGAGGATTTCCTCACCATTCAATGTGAGAGCTTTATTTGTCTAGGCCTTTAAATCTTGAGATTTCAAATATAACCCAAATAAATATAGCAGCCATGTGACTTTCCCAGCCTTTAAGAATGGGTCTTATGGAGATGCCCAAGCTCTTCCCAACCCAAAAAACTGTGGCGTAAACTCCCACTTCCTGCTAGTTTTTCCTTGTCTCTGGGAATCCCAGCGCGAAGACGGGTAATGATTAGCCGTTCTCAAAAAGTGAAAACCGGGTAATGAGCGATCGTTTTGAGCTTAAAATACGGATGATCTGTAAAATAGATAATCATTATCCTATTTTAAAAATTGAAAACGGATAACCATTGTTTGTAGGGCTGCACAGGAACCACACCGGAACCGGAAAACCGGATTAGAACGGATAAAATAGGATCGGAACCGGACAAGGCGGTACAGGGAACGGGACTATAAATAAGAACAAGTTGTATATGAGTACAGGGACCGGTTCCATCAAAAGTCCCGGAGTGTACCGGACCTAGGTACCTGTTTAATTTCAACCATTGATTAGATCTGTAGAAATGAATCTTAGCCTTACAGTTTAGGTATTGTCATAGAAATTATAAGATAGTTCCTATCTGTTTCTAGGTTGTTCTTATCATTTTTTTCTTCCGTTGAATGTTGAGAGAAAAACTAAGAAGATGTAAATCTTCAGTAGGATAACACAAACAAAAAGGTGTGGATTCTCGTAGTAGTAGTGCTAATGGAATCAGGTCAAAGGTAATTCCCTATTTTTATGTATAAACTTTTAGTTTTCATCTTTATTATCTTCCTGTTGAGTATCAATAATTAAGATGGTAGTTCACTAGTTCTGATGATGATTATCCTAAGAAGATTACGAGGAACGATCGAGGAGAAGTGTATGTTATGCTTATCCTAAGAAGATTAAGATGATTACTTTGTGTATGTTAATTTCCTTTTAAATTTCAATTTTTCTTTCTTTGATTTTGACTCTAAAACTTTTAAATTTTAGATTTTTGGTTATAATCGGGGGTAATTGAAATTGGGTATTCGTTTGAATCAGCTGTTGATCGAAGGATGATTGAGAGATGGTGGTGGAATAGGGTTTCAGGTTGATTCTTAAGTTGTTGATGGTGATGATTTTGGTCCTAGAGGCGGCAATAGTGGATTAAACTGGAGCTGGGTGTAATCCCTATGATGAATTTGTAAATTGGAGCCATTATACTGAGGCTAATAACCATTTTTCCATCTTTTTTTGTTTCTACTGTAGTCTGTATCTTTACTTCATCTCCGTGTCAAAATACTGATGGAGTTTTTCTTTCCTTCTTCGTGTCCAAGTATGGGTAAAAATCGGGTACCGATCTTGAACCTGAACCATTCCGGAAGTACAGGTACAACACTAGGTGGTCCTCAAAAAAAGGTACCGATCAACATCAAGTATAGGGACGGATTTCATAAGAGAACCGGGCCATATCGGACCATGTGCAGCCTTAATTGTCCGAGTATTTGACTTTTTACAATTACACTCCGCATACACCATCATCAACTGACCTGGTTATCACCCCTACTTATAATCTTGTGACACCGCGGCCAGCACTTATTACTTCAACCACAAGAACTGAACTGGTAATCAACCCAACTTCTAGCAAATCACCATTGAAACTATCTGCAGAAAGCATGTTATTAAGAGGGGATAACAAGCGTTTTTTAATTTTTCCTTTATCCCATGAGCAAACAAATTCATTCATCTAATTCTAACCCCGATAGTAGTAAATGTTTCGGCGTTGTAGATTCATGATTACTTAACAAATTCACCACAAGCCTAAAAACACGTACACATGAGAAAATCATCATTCACCAAAAAAATCTCATTGGGAACCAATCACAAATCCTTGTCATATATTGTCACTTAGCTGAAAATCTAACTTAAGACCAAAGGGTCAATCACCCCTTTAAAACTCTGAATCGAGTTCTCTGTTTGATGTTTGAAGAAAACTTGAAAATGGGTGTTGACTGGTCAAGCTATATAGAATGACTAATGCGCATTTGTTTCACTATAAACGGATGATGGTGGACCGTTTTGAGAGGAATGGTTAACGATAGCCCGTTTTTCTCTTTGAAACGGCTAACCATTTCCCGTCCACTATTTAAATCGGGAATTACCGTTGGACCCCGTTTTTCTCTTTGAAACGGCTAACCATTTCTCGTCGGCTATTTAAATCGGGAATTACCGTTGGACCAAGGCTCTTCCCAAACTGATGTGTAAAAGTATTTGGGAAGAGGCTGGGAAGCTTCACAAGACCCGGTCTAAAGACTTGGATTTTTCAATGGGTTCTGATTGCTAGACCTTCCGTATGTCACCTTCGGAACCTGACCACATATCGCATGTAGTTCATATTAACCGATGTACCTGTCGGTTAAGAAAGCTCAAATTCAATGTCTGAGAAATGAATCATCGGTTGATATATAATCTCTAAGAACAAAACTATCTGTAGAACCAATCATTGCTACTGAACCAGATCAGTACTCATCAGCCCCCATCATCGCAGCCATTAACACACCAATCCGACTTCCCTTCTATTATCGACGCTCTCATTTCCATAACGATAAATGTTACTTTCGAAGGTACCTGTAAAACAAACAACAAAAGTAGACCTAGTTATTACATAGTTGTGATGGATATCTATGAAGGTGGTATGATGGATATCCATGGGGGTCTACAACGAGTGCAATTATACGATAAATACTTATGTATCGTATCACTGTCACCGTTGAGGCCTTCCAGATAATTGTCACTGTCTTGGGATTGAAATTACCAGGAGACCTAATTCAGTTATTACGACATTATGTGCTTGACGAACCTGACTATTCAATGCAGTGGCGGAACCAGGATTTTAATATAGGGGAGTTTGAAAAAAAAAATATTACAGTGAAGCACCAATAGTAATCAAGGCGGCCAAAGGCCGTTTCAAATTTATTTTTTTAGAGGCCTACGGTCGCTGCAAAAATATTTTTTTTGGAAGGAATAGCATAATTTGTGAGCAACTGTTGGCTAATGTCCCTATATCAAATGAACAACAACCTCGTGTTTGGAATGATGAAGAATAGAAGTCATCATCAAATGAAAAACAACAGATAAAACAACAAACAACATCAACAACGACGAGTTAGTTGTAAATGAAAGAGCTTGAAATACAAAAGAAAATTTTGAAAAAATCAAAATTTTATAAACTGATTTTAGTTATGACAATAAAGTTTGGCTACAACATCTGAAGAACAGGTTACCGAACTCATGTGCAAGTGTAGTTCGGCTAATGTTTCTAAAGACACAGGCAGCCAAATTCAACTTTCACAGATTTTTTGCTTTCTGAGAAAAGTTCGGTTAGGAGAAAAAACTACGGCGTAACCGAACTCAATATATAGGTTTTTTCAGAGAAAAGTTTGGCTAAGACAAAAAAATGCGATGTAACCGAACTCAACATATAGTCGAACTGTTCTTCATGTTCTTTGTTTCCATCAGGTTCGGCTATATCGACAAAGTTTTTTACAAAATTCCTAGCCGAAGTTCTCTGCAACTTCCATTTTCAACTCATTTTGATTATTGCTAATCATTTTTCCAACCAAAAACAAATCACAAGTAATGGGTTTGTGGAAATTTCTTTAATTCAACAGCGACAAGGAAAAGGGAAGAAGAGAAGAAGATGCGCCCTCTAAAATTTATGGGTTGTGAAAAATTAAATGTAATAAGTTTGTTACAATTTTGATTTGTTTTTTATTTTGATTTGTTAATGATTTAGTTAGGTAATATATATATATATAGATGGTTATTGACTAGTTATAAATTAAATTAGGTTAAGGGTAGGTTAGCCATTTCTGTTCTTCAGGACTCCCCTTATAATTGTAGGGTACATATTGTTATCACATAATGGCCCGCTACCAAGACAGGGTGTTTCCCTAAAAAACGATTCTAGAATTAGCTTTAAGCCTTTAAGCAGCACAAGACCTGCCCACAAATTGTTTTCCACTAGGTCCACTAAGTCCGATCTTCACTACTTAGATTAGGGGTGAGCACATGGCCCGTAATCCGTAGATTTTATTAACCGGGACTAACAATATTTTTGCGGATGAGATTTTTGAAATCCAACTGATTATGGACTGAATCCGGATGCAACCTTGAAAATTCGTTGCACATCTATACCTGTTAGATTAATGGTATTTATATGGTGTTTACAAAATGTATAGATATTTAGTTTTGGAATTCTTAGTGTTTGCTTGGTGTGTTGTCCATGGCACTTCTATATCTATGTACATATATAAAATGTGTAGGTTCTATAAGAAGTCATCCATGTTGGCTTTATTTCTTGTTTATAAATTTTAACTAAAACAAATACGTTGGATTATCCGTACCCAATTCGTTCATCCTTGCATCCACTGGATGCAAATCCGTTGGATGTTGGATTGGATGCTGATGCCAAATTTGAAATATGTAATAAATTGGATTGGATGCAGATGAGTTAAAAATCGGCCCATGCCGGCCCATTCTCACCCCTAAATTAGATCACCGAGTTCCATCCATTTCCAAATACCCACCAACTAATAATTCAAAACCCTAAGACGGTTTATTACTTTGTTTCGGTCTAAGAAATCGAAAGGGGTTGAAGGTGATCATGAATGTTTTGTCTCCATGCCCTAGTTTTATTCTCTTATATGTTTTAATAGCACCGGTGATGAATATCATGTTTTTCCTGATTATTTTCTTCTTCGATTACTAATCTAATATTGTTATTATAAACAATGAAGATTACGAATAAACATGGTGGAAAGCATACACAAAAAAAGGTACAGAAATTTCAGATCTTCTCTTTTAAGCAAGTTTGTTTGGCTTAGGCTTAATTTGGTAATGCCGCGGTTTTTGAAAAAGCGCTTTTATACCGTGTTGTGCTATGCTGGGCTGTGTAAAGAAAGCAACTAAGTGTGTGGTAAACTATATATTAAAAGCTAAAGATGATTAAATAAATAATCAAATTGTGTTTGGTCAAATACTTATCGTATTTGTAACAAATGACAAAAACAGACATAATTTTTTAATATAATATTATTCTATTTTATAAATTAAGCATAATTAGATATTTATATATATTTTTAATAAATATTTTTATTTTAGATGTAGTTTGGGATAAAAAATTACACTAAAATCAAATATTTATTTAATATTGGCTCTTCTTTATTTGTTTTTTCAATTGAAATGGTATATAAAATACAATTTAATAGTGAAAATAATAATCTTTAAAGAATGCGAGATAGATTTAAAATAAAAACATTTAAATAATATGATATGGAGAATGAGAAATTAATTATCAAAGGTGGGCTGTAGCCCACCTTAGATTTTAGCAAATCTCATTTGGGCCATTGCAAATATCCAAAAATAAATTATTTAGCCCACCCATTAGTTGGAAAAATAGTCCATATCAAGCATTCCGTTTTTGTTGGTACTAAGTGCTGCAGCCCCGTTTTCGATTTTTTGTTATGAAAATCACTTTGGAACAAACTTGTAACAAATTTTTACCAAAAATTGTGTTTGATAAAACTTTTTAAAGTGCTTTTGGACAGAAGTACTTCTTTTTTAGGCATGCTTTTTCAAGCTACTCAGGACTAGCGTTTAAAAGCTTGAAAAACATAAGATGTGGGTCCACATTATTTGATTTAATTGATTCTCTATTTTTACCTTGTTATTTTATTATAAAAATAAAAACAAACTTAGCCTAGAATATTGTACACTTATCATCATATTTAAAAAATTTATTTGTTCCTCTATTTATTTTTCTAATTTTAAAATAATAAGATAATAAAAAAAATATTATTTAATTTGAAAAAAAAATGTTATTTTCAAAACAAAACTAAATAGATTCATACAGAACTTTAGTTGGTAGCCTAGAAACAAGCTGAGCACCAACCCCATTCTCAATAGCGACACCTAGCCTATGAAAAAGAAATTTCCCAACACCCCTACTGACATCGTTACTGACAATACAATTCTTCAATCTCTTAAAAAAACATAAAGTATCGTCACCAAGTTACTGACAATACAATTCTTCAATCTCTTAAAAAAACATAAAGTATCGTCACCAAGTTCACCCAAAGTGGTAAAAGCTAGGACACCTAAACCATAACCATGTGAAGTACATTGATCCAAGTACTTGTTCCTTTTGCGCAGAACCACATTAGAAATAGTCTGACCTGGGACAAAATTATGAATACCTTCACCAGTGAATGGAGGGACACCCGTAACATCCATACAAACATCTTTTTCATTCTCCAAATTAAGAACAAGGATATCCGCAGGGCGTAAGTCTCTATTATCATCAGACAGAAGCCCAAGAGCCGCTTCTTTACGCACAGGAACATCAGCTTTGTGATAAATATCAACGACTACATCACGTCCTTGGTCATGACGATATTTGATCCCAACATCCATGGCACAATGAAGATCATGAACCCCAAAAATATTCATGGGTCTGTTACAACTGGAACACAAGCCTCCTTCAGCGAACAAAGGGACACCAAGTCGGTAACAAACAACTGCACGAAACTGTCTTGGACCAAGGCATTGGTTCAGGCCACTAATGGGTACAGCCAACAGGTAATCTTGAGCGTGCTTAACACGGTTACACTGCCACAAAATGGAATCTCTTTCAAATATAGAAAATTGGTTTGGGATTTACTTCTTAACTGTGTCGAAATAGGTGACTACCAGGGAGTGCATAGAAGGGGGGCACTATCATCAATACAATAATTAGAAGGTAAACCACAAACCTAGATGAAGTTCTAAAGAGACGACTGATAAGCAGAACCTTTGTCTGAAGAGAATAAATTGCCAAAAATCATCTTTTGAAACCGTTTGACTCTAAGAAGACAGGTAACAATAGTTACGGGTGTCCGCCATAGTGTAAATGCCAATTCCACCTTCCTTAAGAGGACGAGTAGTAATATGACGCTGCAGCGGCCCAAACCCTGCACCATCTCCTGTGACCAAGAGTCTCAAGTACTGAAATAAGTGATCATCTAATAATTCAGTGGCTTCTTGTAAAGCTTCAAGGTTGGTAGTGTGCATAGCAAAGTACAGTCTGGACACACCGGTGCAATTGCGAAGTAATAACATCTTTCTCTGAGAGTCCCTGAGTTTTTTGATGGAAGACATTATCTGGATAGTCTTATGAACTCTAGCCACCGCCATATCGCTGATAAATTTCAAATGAAGACTCACTGGCCCCCCCCCCAGAAGTTTAACCCCTACAGTTGGCCTGCCAATATCTTGAGGAAACACATGATCATCAAAGCTTCTAGGATCAGCAGTTGGCCAAAACACATCTGTTTCTTTATATTGAGATGTAAGCCCCTACCAGGCCCCTCAGACTCAATGATATTCAGAGCTTTAGACACCTCGATAGTGTCCCCAATAATAGTTCCATCATCAAGGTATCATACATGCAAATCAAGTTTACACTGAGAAGCAATTGATTTCACAAGAGGATGGAGGGTCAAGGCAAACAACGGCGGACCGAGAGGATCCCCTTGCTGAACACCAAGGGCTGAAGACAAAATGTACTGGTCGTAATAAAGTCTAGCAGGGCCTACTATAACAAAACTCAACCCAACGAGAAATACATGGACAATGAAGTCGAACTTCCTGTATGAGATGAGTCTGACTAACCAAATTAAAGGCATTAGAGAAGTCAACAAGCAACATTGACAAACCGGCAGACTGACCCTTAAGCTCCATCAAGTTATTTACAACATGTAAAATACTTTCCCCACCAATAGGCACACCAACGCCGAATTGATGATCCCCCAAGTAAGAAAGCATGACCTTACCAACGGAAAAAGCAACTCTCTTGGAGACCAATTTTTCGCGAAATGGTACCAACAGCAATGGGCCTAAAACCACCACCCGGCTTCAATAATGGTGTTAGGGAAGCACTAGATATCACTACAAGAAAACTGGTCATCAGCGACGAACGTGGTCGTCGTAAAACATAACATTTTCGTCGCTAATTGTTTTTACCGACGATTTGTTTTTGTCGCCTAAATTGTCGCTAATAGTGCGTCGCAGAATGGATACAGCGACGTAAATGTTAATGACGTCGCTAAGTCTTTATCAGCGACAAAAGGATATTCAGTGGCTGAAAACATAAGTTCGCCGACCAAAAAAATACGTTGTCGCAAATATAAATTCTCAGCGACGATATATTTTATCGCGGAATTTAATGTTTTTGTGATGAAATTTATTTTGTATTGTCGACAAATATTTCTTGTCAGAAACATAGTACTTCGGTACCATCCTAATTTTGCAACCAACACTACATTTTGGTTGCGCTAACCCGACCCGATTTTCTTACAACCCCAACCCGATTTTCCTTCCCTCATTCTTCTTCCTCCACCTCTGAAAAGCCAAGAGAGAACATTAAATAAATCAGACAAAGTAAAGGGTACTTCTAGATGCCAAAATTCCAGTAACAAACCCCAACTAGCATCCCATTGACTTCTGTTGACACAGAAGTCCACAATGGTATGGAAAAAAGAATAATAGATTTTATAAGTTTAAACATGAATACCAAGCAAATACTATTAGTTGGTTCCGTGAAACTCAATAGACCTTCACAAAAAGAAAGATTTGGAAATAAGTGGATGATAGCGTGTTGCGTCCTTTGAAAAAGGGTATGTCTTAATTACAAATAGGAAAGTTGCATTTCTCTCCTAAACTCAACCATTACTAAATTTGGACCGCCAATAGATTAGATATTATAGAATGGTGGTTAACAGAGAAGGTCCGAGCAGAGAACATCCACCTAAATTATCAAAAAACAAGGAAAAATGTAAAACAAGCACAAACTGTACATGGAAATAAATTCTTGGGAGTTTCTTCCTTTTTATAACCATGATATATGCTATATGCATGCCATCTAGCTATCTCAACTTGTATAATTTCATTTTACTGCAAACCAATGAGTTCGTTTGTTATTGGTCTCGTACCATTGCTGGTCTAGAACCCTTTTCGTTACTAAAGAAATGTTTAAAGCTACATTGGATAATTCGGTAATTGTCCTTCTTCGGGAAACTACCTTTATTCAATAAGCCTAAATTGCTAAAGCCAAAATAGTAAACACACATTTAAGACAATCCCACAACCAAAAAGTATCAGCAATTAGTCCAAAAATTGCATGAAGTTTCCACATCAATCAAAAAAATACTATGCGTTGTTTTTATTCTTAGGATTTCTAACTAAAGAAAGCTAAGGAACCTAGACCGGAAACTCATAGAAAACGGCAAAGACATCTATGGTTTAAATCCAATGGCACACTAAAATCCATCCATTACCCATTCTGCTCAGCAAAGAAGTTGTAATTGTCTAAGACTACCCTTTTCCAAATCTACTTGGCTCATATGAAACAAATCATATCAACAGTTTTCTGAAAACACATACTATCTCTAACTTTGCAGGCGTGAACTAATTGAATTTAACCAAATATATTAAATTCAAGAAATCTTACCAGACCCTTTGAACAAGATTTGCAGTATCACCCTGCACCCATATATCATACCCGTAATAGTGATCTCCAAGTCTCCCAAAATGCCGCCAAATTCTTAAAATAAAAAGTTGTTGTGATTTTGATAACTTCTCTTTGTTTTTTCCTTCACCCCTGAAGAGCCAAATAACAATATTAAATCAAAGACCTAAATGCTTGAATATGAAACAGAACCCATGATCCAAAGTCAATCAAATACCATGAAACGTACCAGCTACAACAAAAAAATCAATCTTCACAGTTAGTTTTATAAGCCTAGACAAAAACCCCTAAATTGCAAATTGAAAACAAAATCAAGCCAAATAACCAAAATAAAACTACCGAAAGTAAGATGTAACTTATAAACGAAAGAATGGTTGAGCCTTCGCTCAAAATCAAACTAAATAACCAAAACCCAAACTCAAAACAACCCAAATTATATTGGAAACTGAAACTCTAGTTGTTGTTTTCTTTTTCCCCTTCTTCGATCGAGAGAATGGAATTGATACCCTAGTTGTTTGATGAGGTGGAGCGAGGAAAAAGGAGGACGGCGGTTCAGTGCATTATAGAGGTTTCAGTTTTTAAATAGGGTTGGGGAAGAAGAAGATATGAGATCATTTTTTTAGGTTAATAGGTGGGCAGTTCCTGGCCGTGGGAGGGAGAAGTTTTTAATTTCACGAACATGTTAGAGGGAAATTTGGCGCTAAGAGGATTCAGTTTTTCTATTCAATGGGGAAAGAAGAAGATTTTAGATCTTGTTCTTTCTTAAGTTGAAGATATGGAAATGGGATGATTAACATAAAACTAATTACTTATCTCTAAAAACAACTATTCGACGACCGAATTGAAGTATGTCCATGAACGTATCTTTTAGAGGCTATTAGTGTTATCGCTAAATTATAGTTTCGGCGATAATATCAATTTAAGTCGATGTATACATTGTTTTAGCAACATCATCGAATTTGGTCGGTGTTTGTATGCTTTGGCGACCGTCATAGCTGCGATTTTTTAACTTGTCGCTAAAACTACCATTTTGCGACCAAAATTTCTGTGGTCCTTAATTATTATATTCAGCGACCAAACTTCAAGTGTCGCCCAGAAAATCGTCCCTGATGGCCTACTTTCTTGTAGTGAGATGCGTTTGTAGCTGATGGGAAGAGAGTTGGTAACAACAAAGGAAAACGAACTTTTTTCAAAGGTGATTGTTAAAAGTGTAGTCAGCCAGGGCATTGTGCTAGAAATTGTCCTAGGAAGAAGGAAGGTTTTGGGAAAGCTTCGGCTAACTTTCCTAAAGATACTGCAGCGTTAGCGATGTTATCGGAAGATGATGATCGTGATGAGGTCCTACTGATTCCTACAAATCTTAAAAGTCAGGGAGGATGGGTATTAGACTGTGGTGCCGTTGTGCATTTTTGCAACAATCGTTCATTATACAACAATTATGAAGATTGCAGCGGATTTTTCTACGTGGGGAATGGCTCTAGATTGCTGGTTCATGGAGTCGGTGAAGTTCGCCTGGAATTGTTTGATGACTCAGTTCAAACAATCACAAATGTTAGACATGTGCCGTAGATGAAGTGTAATCTAATTAATTTACCTAGATTATAATCACTTGGAATGAGATACTCTACCAAAGATGGAGTAATGAGTGTATATCATGGCAACAATGTAATCTTGATGGAAAGACGGTGAAGGAACTTGTATAGATTACATGAAAGAGTTGTTTGTGGTGGTGCTAGAAGTTTAAGAAATATCCATTGGTGGTGTTGATGCAACAAGGAGGAGGTTAGGCTTAGGCGGTGCTTCTAGACGCAAGTTCAAGACAACTCAACGGAAGGTGTCAGTGACTAATCCTCTTTGGACATGACTTAATCATCAACCTAGATAATTGAGGTCCCTTAAGGGAGGGTGGCCCTGAATAAGGGTGAGACAAAAGAAGATGTTCGTACGCAAAGTGAAGAAGTAAGAAGACAGCTGCTGGTTTTGCTCACGTCACAAAAGGTGGTGATTGTTAGGTTTTGTTCCATTAAGTTCTGGAATATTCCAGAATGGGTCAGATACATTATTGGGTATTTCCCAAGTTATGTGGTTTCCTAGTTGAGTTGATTATCTATTTTAGGTAGAAAACTAACTTAGCAAGTTTTTGTGGAACAAATTTGTGTCATCTATAAAAGGGGTCCTTAGGATCAGGGTTTAGATATCTTGTTCTTAGGGAAAAACAAACGTTTGTTTGTGAGAAAAGAAAAGAGCAGATAGAGTTCTTATTGTGGGAGAGCTTTGAGTGACTAGTTTTTGTGAGGAAATCTGTATAAGAGTTTTTTCAAGGAATTAGTTAAATCTTTTGTTTGTCGAATCGTACTTGTCTCTTCTTAGTTTTTTATATTGTGTTTAATCGCTAGAACATCTTACTCGAGACGAACGTGTAGTAGTGTTTCTATCTTAGAGGAAATATCTACTTAATTCTACAATGTTATACAATAAAAACTCCATATATTGATACTCCATATATTAATAAACTCTATATATTAATAAAAAATCATGGTCCCAATTTGGGCCAGTTACAAATAGTAATAAACTCCACATTTTAATATTAATAGATTTTTCTAGTCCCACCTTAATGAATTTACCTCCATATATTAATAAAATCAACATAAGTAGGAAAATTATAGATCTTGTTACGTCAAAATTTAAGATGAAGGAAAATATTTATCTATAGTTGGTTGAGAAAATGATGTAATTTTTTGGATTGTTATGGCATCTTTTGATTTGCGTATGCGTAAGACCTCGTTGCTATGTGCACCATCTTGTTGAAGCCAAAACATTTCCAACTTGTCGAGCATGTTTAAAGCTTCTTGGAACGAAACTTTTGGTATCTCCGTACTATCATCATCTGGATTATCTTCCTCCGCTTCTTGTCTAATTTCATCGATTATTTCTTCTTTGGTTGAATATATACGACTTGTTGCTCATTGGGATGATTAAGGAAGATGTCCATATCCATTCGATTAGTGTAGTGCAACTGTTCAATTTGATTACTCATAAGTATCTATTAACCATTTCGCAAGATCTTTTTGCGAAGAAGAGAATATTAAAAATAATGAATTATCTTTTAATATATCTAGTACTATTTATAGTGTAGAGAAAACTTTAAAAATTCCTAATAGGATATATTATTCAATATATTAAAGGATATTCAATATATAATAAAGGATATATTATTCATAAAGGATATATATCCTTCACATAAAGGATATATTATTCAATATATTATTCATTTTTTTTTTGGTATATACCTTCCTATATTAATAAACTCCATATATTAATGATTTTATAAAGTCCTAAGGTTATTTTAAGTTAGCTTCAGCTATTTCAAGAGCTTTCTGAGCTTCTTCTGGACCAATGTCACTACCCTTCTCCACATCATTTACTAAGATGGTAATCTCATCATTGTCTACTCTAGCAAAACCACCCATCAGATATATGGAGTTTTTACTGTATATGGTGTACAGATTTGCTGCATACACAACTTTTTGGAGTAAGATGGGTCATGTACCATTTTCAGATATCATTAGAAGGGCTAAAGGTGGTTTTTTTTGTAGTCAATTGCATAGCTTTTGTAAAGCACTGAAACATATATAGGTAATGTGTTTTTTCTCTCTTATTTTGCTGTGACACACTTCCACGACCAGATAATCTCGCAAAGACTGCCAGAGTAAAGGAAATTACTGCTTGGTTTATCTATTCCACAAAAATACGTCTGTTCCCGTGTATGGTTTAGCTAATCTTTTTCGTATTCATTTTGTAGAAAGATCGCAAAGATCTCTCTGCCGGGAACAAAGAATTTCAATTTTACGAAAGAAAATGCTATCCTAAGGTACGCTAAGTTTCAATTTATTTTATTTTTGCATCAACTTTTTCACCTACTAAATCTGAATTCCTTTTTATAATCGAAAATTTCGGCCATAATATATAGAAGCTGTCAGCGGTTCGTTTTTTAACTCCATTTTTTTACGGCGTGTAAACGTGTTAGCAATGGAACTCTAACCAGTAATTGTTGTTATATTAAAGGTAAAATTTTCTGGAGCGTCGACGACTAAAACAATGCGATAATTTAGGCCAAATTATTATCCTTTAGACTTAGCAAAGGATATGCATTCGACATATATATCCGTTATATTTGGCACCAATAGAAACCTCGCTTCTCTCTTTCTATCCTCTGATCATTGGCCTAGAATAGTTCGTGCAGGGCAGATATTTTGTATATCAAAGATTCCTCAGCTCATAGCAAACATTTTTCAAAAACGAAAAATAAATATGTCTATATAATGTTGCCTATCTGTATAATGTTTTTGGATTGATCTTCTACTCATTTTATTTTGCTTTTAGGTCTTTGTATTGATGAGTTCTCTGCTACGCTTTTAAACAAGTTGCATCTCTTGACGAACAAAATCGAGGACCAAAATGAAACTCTCTATATATATGCCCAAAAGATGAAATATCATCTGTTAAATGGACGACAAACTATGTAATATATTAACTTTTGATGTAACTTCATGTCGAGTAGTTCTACTTTGATTCTTAGACCTAATAACAATTAGCTAGGTTCTTTTTGTTTCCTTATATTATGTAGTATTTTTTAGATACCAAAATTGATATTCGTCGAGACCAATATTTAAATTTCTATATGTGGTCTATGAATAAAGAACGAAAAAACACCAGAGACAAAATGACTCTTAGACCTACTATTATGATCCATATCACTTCGCACAGGCGCACCACTAGTTCAAATGGTAACTAATTGGGACAATAGTTAAAGGAGAAGTGCCCTATAGTTGTGCATGCTAAGCAACAAAGAACCAAGACTCCATTCATCAGCATGAAGCTCGTGGATGGTAGTTCAATTGAAGGAAAAAAGATAATCTAATCAATTTCTTATTATTTATAATATTGATTGCCGGATCTTCCTTTACGCCGTAACATACGCTAATAATTGTAAGAAAAATCAGCACTAATTAATTAACACGAAACTTCCACTAATAATTTTGCAGTAGTATCGGCAGAATACATACATAATCTGTACATGATATGATATCTTCTTCATCAACGATTCGATAACCGTATTCATGTGATTCTCAGAGTTGTCTTTTTAAACTAATTAAAGCTGCTGGCATCGCATCAGCGGTTGATATGATACAGTTATT